>NW_013672031.1:0-25470 GCF_000517525.1 Limulus polyphemus | reverse complement strand
CGGAACGAAGTTACGGAAAGTTAATTAACAAACGGAGACGTAACAATAACAAAATAATTATAAACCAAGTATAGAGTTTACTTTTTAAAGCAAACAATTTTAAGCTATGTATACAATAATATTGATTGCCTTGGCCGCATTCTGATATCATTTTTTTTGTCTATTTTTGTATAAGAAATAGCTTTTTTTAGAGCTAAGCTGTTTTTGTTTATATTGTTAATATTCTTAGAAAATCAAATACAAATGTACAGGTTCTGTAAACTATTTAACACTTAGTGATCAGCCTCACTTTGAGCCCTAGAATCTGGTTGAGTTCGATTGATTTCCACTTTATGTTGTCAACCACGTTGTCACTGTGTAGAGAAATTAGTGTTGTTATTTACATAAAAAAAGATGAACGATGATAATTTTAATAATGAGTGATCTTAAGTAATGATTTAATATGTAAACAATAATAATTTATACATATCTAACATTCAGTCCACCACAGAAACACTTTCTACACCGTATGGAGAAGAATGCCACAACGAGAACCAGCTGGGTATGGATAAGTTGGTGAGCAGAAACATTATCATTACATTGTTATTATAAAAACCTCAGTTCCATAAAACAAATGTTTATAAAACTGTTTGTACATTACAAAAGAGATTAAAACTTTATCTTTATTTTACATTAGTTACTGTTTCTTTTTCAACTCGTACTGTTAAGGTTTCCTGTCATAACTACAGTTATAAATGCAAAAAGAAACATTTTACTTATATTAAATAGTATCAAAACATAAGTGTCGCTTTATTTTCTTAATAGTGTTTAATACAAAAAGTTTAGGATTTTACCTTTTTCCAGTGCCAATTGTAGGTGGCAGACCAAACAAACGTATCGTCCTTTGTCACAAGAATAACTAAACTTGAATTCCAAATTCTGCCACCTCATACAGTCTTTCTATGAACGCTTCTGTTAACGGTAGCAGATTAGGACACAAACTTAGGACATAAACAGATTGGTAATCAGAATTTAATACAAATATTGTTAATAATAACAAGTTAGACTTATGTGATCCTTCAAGCTTATTAACCGTAACAACAACTTACATTTTATCATAACCTTACCCTAAGTATTTTCAACTTACACCTTTTAGGGCCTGTCTAGCCTCTAATATGACCAATATTTGTAAAATGAAGATGCTAAAAAATGTAAGAGAAAAAAACACCTATATGACCCTCACTGACAGAAAATACCCTGACCACCTAAAAAAATACATAAATATCAAATGTAAGAAAGACAAAAAATAAATACATAAACGTAGTCATGTTACCATGTGCCTAAAACATCTTTCTGGTAACAATCAAAGGATCTGAACACAACATAAAGTTGGCACAGTACTCAAAAACATTAACACTATACGACCATAGTTAGGACAAACCAAAACTATCTTAAAACTCAATGAAAGCAAAATACCATTGACAGTTTTCCTTTTGAATGTCTGTTCGAATAAAGAAGAGAAACAAAATAATAACATAAGTCAAAATTCAGGAGGACAATATACAATCAGGACTTAAACAATGCAATTATATTAAATATTGCAATATGAACCATAAAGGTGGGAACAAAAAGTTAAACGAAGCTGTCTTCAACGTCCAAGTAATTCAGGTAGACAAAGTAATGGACTGTATAAAACGGACATTTGTTACTTATAGTACTTGAAGAAATAACATTTTTCTCCTAACTTTGAGTTATGGATAACATTTATAATGCATGAACTTGAAATTTAACACGTTGTTCATAGTTAGTGCAAGGGACGGATAAACTTATTTTGCCGCCAGTCGGGTTTGTTTGTTTGTTTTGAATTTCGCGCAAAACCACACGAGGGCTATCTGCACTAGGCGTCCCTAATTTAACAATGAAAGACTAGAGCTAGTCATTAAAACCTACCGCAAACTCTTTTTTACCAAAGAATAGTGGGATTTACCGTGACATTATAAAGCTCCCCTGGCTAAAAGGGCGAGCATGTTCGGTGGGACAGGGATTCGAACCCGCAACCAGCAGATTGAGAGTCAAGCGCCATGGCCACCTGACCATGCCAGGTCCCGCCAGTCAGACCACTCTGAACTAGCTTATAATCCACAAAGCAAACCTAGAGCTCGGACAAGTGAATAGCACACCTGATTTTCTAATAAAGATCCAGACTCA
The DNA here is from genome assembly GCF_000517525.1 of Limulus polyphemus. NCBI lineage: Eukaryota > Metazoa > Arthropoda > Merostomata > Xiphosura > Limulidae > Limulus > Limulus polyphemus. Next base: position 23,283 of record NW_013672031.1, on the reverse strand, counting down.
AACCTAAGTTTCTGCCGAAAACATTAATTGTTTGACAGGGTTCTTCTGAAGATCGAAGTAAACGAGCAGCCGAAATATAGGATATATATATACAAACTAGTACTTAGTATCTAATAATAGTATAATAAATTAATAAACCATTAGTGATTTAACTTAAGCCATCATATAAGCTTCTAATCATGACAAAGACAATATTTCTTAATTCTATTATCTATTTTCAGGTGTTGTTTTTCGATAAACTGCTATTACAGACCCTTTCAATACGATATAAAAATATTCTGTTGGTTATCTGACATGTAAATCTTGACATCCTACAGATTTGTACTGAAGGATGTACCCAGAAGGAACTAATCGATAAGTGTCAGTGTTTCAAAACCGATATCAAATCTAATGGAGTTCCTGTAAACAGCTCTTCTACACGACCGTGTGGACGTTACGGTACAGAAAGCTGTAAGTACAGACATAGAAGAAAAACGTTGCACTTGAAGAAACATGAAATTCTATAAAACACAGAACTGAGTAGCGAATGTTAACTCGTTACTAAATTACGTAAAAAATCCATACTTAGTGAAACAAGTGTATGAGGAAGTTTTGTTTCAATTAAGTGTAATATAACTTAGAATTCAAAGCGAAATTCTTTACATGAAAAACATAACACAAACGGAAACGAAAATCCAAGGTATTTAACCTTTAATCAAACAAAATCTATGTGTTAAATATCGCAAACGTTAATCTGAAAATTATAGATGAAACTTGTGTATAAATGAAGAACAGAAGTTGACATAATTAAATAATAAAGAACCGTTATCATGGCTGTCTTGTAAATAACCAGTAAAGTAGATATTTTCTAAAGGATTATATACATAGAAGTTAATTATATCTATATAATATATCTTCATATTACCTACACTTTCTGTCCCAGTACTTCACAATACAGAAATTGTTCGTAAACAACAACCATTTTCTTTTTATTTTAAAGTTCAGTATCCGAACAATCTATAACTTAATTAGAGGTGATAAAAGATAAAGATTTGGATGATAACAAATGCTACACCGTTAAAATAGTGAAAAGCGATTGAACTTTTGAAATAAGATAATTCGGTTAATGTAAATACAGAGACATGACACAAAAATAGATTAGGGGCGAGAAAATGCAGGAAACATTCAATGTTGTTGTATATTTATGTAAATTTAAGAAAAAAATATCATTTGGTATACTGCAGAAGGAAAAATTGAAACACGAAATGTTTGATTACGTGCAACCTAATCTCCGTGAAACCGTTCAATGCTATTGGAAACTTAACAAAACTGTAAGTAATAAACTTAGAAACCTGTCAAAGAAAACTGTCAGAAGTGATGAAAGTTAAATTGATGAGATTGTTAACAAGTGCCGGAAATGATCTTTGTAATAAATTGAAAATGTTTCTATTTAAGATAATGCAGCAGCTCTATTGGCACCACCTGTGAGGTCTGTTCATCATGCTTTTCATAAGTTCATAAATAGTGTTTTAGGAAAAGCTGGAATATGCACATCAATTACTTCGTTTTGTTCGATTAAATATATTTCTCTATTCAAATATTCACTAATTCCAGCGAATGTTTTGGTGTCTTGATAACTTTGTTACTAAGTTTCAAAGTGATCGATTTATAGGTGCTACATAAGTAGTTGGAATGTAATAGTGTTACCATTATTGTGTGGATAAAGATTATGGTGTGGACGAGTTCTTAACATTAGATGTCGACTCTGTTTTAATATATCTTAACTTAGACAAAGCCACTTCTCTGTGAGGGTTATAAACTGTTTGCCTAGTGCTGTGATGCATGCAGTTAATTTAAATTTATTTGTTAGAAAAGTATATAAGTTAAAGTCTAAATGTATTAATAATTATAGTGGTTCATTGGACAATAAAAAGTGGCTCCAATGCTATGCTGCTTGTTTACACATAAGTTGAAGGAAATTTATAATCAAATCCCAACAATATATCGTGAATTGAGTAACATATTTATTTATTTACAGATAAGTGTAAGAAAACTGTTAAAGAGGAGAAAGATAAAATATCGTTGTGTGAAGCCAAATGTGTTCCTCCATGCAGGTAAGTCGTATCTATCTCAATCACTAAATATATAGGGTTTGGTGGCTTTGAAGTATACTGTTGCTCGAGTACGATTTTAACTTATTCTCTTTCACAAAAAGTTACAAATTCAGGCATTTTATTTCAATTAACCTGGTGATCAATGAGCTACAGTAAGCAACTGATATACAAAATTACAATGAAGTGTTAAGACTTAGATAAAAATAACAGTGTTTTTACTTACCAGCTTCCAACGAATTATCGAAATTTACTAAAGTACAATGAAATATTTGGCCAATTAATAAATAAATTGAATGTATGTACTTAGTATAATTAATCTTGTTACTTCATAATATACGGAGATTATGGCTAATCATTAGACTGCACCTGTTTATTCATTAAAAGAAAACTGAATATTCTTACATTCTATGATTTAATAAATACAGCGAACGTTAATAGATAATCACTAGAAAAAAATGAGTTTTGAGTAACTGACACACACCCCTATATATATATTGTTTATTTTAATAAAATAGTGTAGTAATTGGTATTGTGGCTTAGGAAGAAGCTTTAGTATAAGGCTATCTAATTGGTGGCTTACGGTAAGCTTCACCCCTCCCTCGAGCGTAGTTAAAATTTAAGTTCGAAAAATAAAATTCAAAACATAATTTTTGCACAATTTACTGAGGCTAAGCATAATTTTTATATTTCTTACAATCTATCAAAATTACATAGAAATTTGCAATCAGGCTGAGGCATAGTATAGCTTGATGGTTATGGCGCTCGACTGGCAATCTGCTGGGTCCAAACCTGGGTTCGAGCATGCTCGCACTCTCAGCGGTAGATTTGTTTGTAATTAAGCACAAAGCTACACAATGGGCTATCTGTGCTCTGCCCACCACGGGTATCTAAACTCGGACTATAGCGTTGTAAGTCCGCAGACATACCACTGTGCCACTGTGGGGGTTCAGCGGTGGGAGTGTTATAATGTGACGGTAAGTATCGCTATTCATTGGTAAAGATTAGCCCAAAAGTCTGCAATGGAATATGTTGACAAATGACCTTCCCTCTAATGTACTCTTTCAAGCTAGGGATTGCTTGGGAAGATATGCGCGAAATTCAACAGGTAAATAAACAAGCAATATGACACTCAATGGTTTGAAGTTGGACAGCACTGCTTTGGAACAGGTATATCCAGCGAAGTGTTTGAAAATGTGTTCTTACAAACTAGAGAAAATATAAATAATATTGTAAGAAATGTGATCCAACAAATTTGACAATGTCATTATATTCTTTAATTGGTTAGTGTTTAATTACACCTTTGTTGTAAAATATCTACATTTATATCAACTGGTAGGGTACAACACAACGGACAAACAATTATCTGTCTATATAAAGCACAAAAATCTATATGTCTGTTATCTAACTACTCATAGGCCAATCTCAACCAAACACTGTGGGATGATAGTTTGGAAAAAGCTGCATGTTAACTGGGGCTCACAACATTTCCACCCCCATTATTGATGTTATTGAGCAGTTATCATCTTTGATGTAAGTTAACATCAACTACATTCATAGGTGACGATACGACCTTACACAAAAAAGCACTTTATTATATTTTGTATAAGGCAATGATCGTCAATTAGTTAATCACATGAAGACAAAGTAAACACATGTGCCCTTAGGCCCATAGTGTTTCACCATTACCTCAATGAGGTCGCATGCTGGTTTTCTTTTCGATAGTAATTGAAAGTAAGTGGTATAATATATTTCTGTGTATATAAAAGTTGAGTTTCCACAATAGTCAACTTTTTGAAGTGCACACACAAAGTACACTCCTACCTAAATTTGTCAAGATGTCGAAACGAGTTTTGAAGACATTGTAATCACGGAAATAAAAAAATAACCAAGAGGGTGGAAGCAGCAACATTATAAATTATTGTTCAATAATAACTGTCATACGTTATGGAGAATGAAAGAGGAATTGTATACACAACATTGTTCAAGAATGAACGAGATCCAAAACAAGATTAAATTAGTTATATAGTTGAAGCAATATTTTCAAAATGTACATCCATATAACGAGATAAAAAATACATATCACTATTATATATATATTACGATTTCAGGTTTTATATAGTCGCATGGAATGAGTTGTATCAAACTGTCATACACCATAAATGTTGCACATAAACGTATAATTTCAACAGTATGGATGTTATATTATTATTATTCTATAACAATTTCTGTCCAGGTGTACATAAAGTTGTTCAACTATTGAACGAGATAAAAAATAAGATTAGGCTGTTTAGATTTTACATATTTTACACTTTGCAGGAGGAATGTTTGTTCTTTATTCTTTATAAGTCGTGAACGTAAAGATTACTGTATACCGATCTGAGTAAAGAACGAGAGATTTTTCTGACAGAAAAACGTAACAATAAAGTTGTTGAAGAAACGAAACCCTAGTAATATTTGAGAATAAAATTAGGATGACCTTTTTAGCCAAACTTTTATCTAGTTAAAAGTATAGAATTTTGCTTATTCAACTTGAGTTCAAACTACTATCGAAGTAGATTGTAGTTTTGTTTGTTTATTTGTAGACATGCACAAAGTTACACAATGGACTATCTGTGCTAAACCCGTTTCTAGCGTTGTAAGTCTGCAGACATACCGCTGTGCCACTGGGGTACTTGTGGTTTTGAAGATCTAAGTACAATGAGTTGTTGTTCCAGCTGAATTATTTGACTGTGATAATATCTGATTTTTGTTTCACAGATAACATTAATAACGTCAGCAAATGCACTGTTGAAAATTAACACATATCCGTATAATATCCAAATTAAAACTATTTTTTTACCATCGGAGTTAAATTTTTAATATATCTTTAACAATTATCGAAGCTGGTGAAATGATCTTATTGTGGAATTCATACAAGTAACGAAACATGTATATCGAGACATGCCTTCCGATGAAATGATTATAAACAATTAATATACAACAAAGATTGCCATCATAAATAATTTAATATAGCAGCTATGTAATACTGAGTAAAAATCTCGAGCATTTTATTAATACCTGATTGCCTCACAGCTGATTCGGGAAAGAGAAACTTTGTTGATTTTGAAAGAGATTAACTAGCTTTCCAATTAACATCCATCTTGAGTTTCAGACGTTGAACATGAACAATTCCTTAATTATCAAATCCAACATTAATCAGAAGTTCTGATTTAAAGATTGAATTATATAGCTTATGTTCCTTGTCCTCAATGTGAAATATTTTACAAGATCGACAGTTCCCCATCTTTCTACACAAGTAAGAAAGTATATAAACTTATAATATGAAGGACTACATGAATGTTTGCAGAACATGAACTACAGTAACTACCATACCAACTTAAAGAACATTACAGCATGCGTACTATGTGATGTTTTAAACAGCAATAGTGGAAGGACCGCATATCATGTTTACTAACTCGTATTTTAACCAGCATTACTTCATGAACAATATAGTGTGCTTATTAGCAAACTTGTAATTATAATTATAACTGAAGATTAGTGCTGGGTGTCTATTAGCTCAGTTGTTAAGACTGCTATATGTATGTTTAGTGTCAGGTTTTATAGATGGGCCGGATTCTTTACAGTAGGTAATCGTGTTTTGTTGGCGATAAATTTCAACAATAAAAACAAAACACAGCACGCGATTCACTTGTTTTAAAATAATATATTAAAAGAAGTCATACATATATAAAAATTTTCGTTACACTGTTGCTTAGCACTGTTATATCCAGAGCTTTAAATAATTGTCTCTTTTTCGTCAAATTCCATATAGGCTGGTTCAGTTACATTAGAACACAATTAGCAAGACAAATTATTCTTCTCTACTGTGTTAGTGCAATACAATCTGTGATAATTTCCCTTTAGAACTCGCCACTATACGCTCATTATGGCTACGCTCGGAATCACGCAGTCTAGATCTATCTAACTATCTCTGTATATAACTATATCTCTCTATATTTTGGACGCATATATATATAGCCCGACTAAGGCCTAGAACATTCTTTACACTACGAGATATTATGATGCAATAATACTCGATAAAAATAACAAGAAAACTTAGAAGGTTCTCGTAACATGACGCAGTAAAACAACAATCACAAATTCATAACAATTGAAATATGCAATATATGATTTGCAAAACGTTACATAAACAAATCTGCGATAAACTATCACTTCTATAAATAATTAAATTTAACACCTGTGCTATACTTAAATTGAAACAGTCATATATATATAATGAGAAGCCGCACACTATTTACAATATATTTTATACTAAATTCAAAAACTCTTTTCAGTTCATGCACGGAGTATACTCATACAGTCTGCACTAATATTTGCAGTCCCATTAATGGACTCAATATGGAATTGGTACAATGCCCACCTTATGATACTTGCACTGTCGATTGTACACCTCTGGATGTAGACAAATGACTGATGGTCCCTCTGGATGATGAACTCCTTTCCATAGAGGTAGTTCTGAAATTTACCAGTGGTTAATGGGATGGCCAAACACTCTCATTCAATCACAGGGTAGTTTTTCTTTCTACTCAACAGCTTTTCATTGACGTACATTACGGGAAACAGTCCGTCTACATGTTCTTGCAGAAGTACTGCTCCAATTCCAACGTCTGATGCATCGGCCTGAACAATGAGTGGTTTCTTGAAGTCTGGTATTCTAAGAATTAGCGAACTTCCTGACATGTTCTTCAACTTCTTAAATGCCATCTGTTATGGTTTAACCCACCTCACCTTGTTAGTTTGGTCTTTCGGGGTCAGGTCAGTCAGTGGTGCAACTACAGTGTAGTTAGTATCACGCTAACCCCAAGAAGGATATGACGTCCTGCTTGGTCATGGGAGCTGGTGCATCTTGTATGCAGATTAGTTTCTCTTCTTCCATGGCTATCTGTCGGTCACCGACCTTTGTGTCCAACAAAGTCCAGCACAGAATAACCAATGTAGCACTTAGATGGTCTGATAGTCAGTCCTTTTTTTCATTCACCTGAACAGCTCTCCAAGTTTCTTCATGTGGTCTTCCCATCTGGCTGTGTAGGTCAGAATGTCGTTCACTTAATGCTCGATGCTGGTGGTTTTGTGTAACATTTTCCTCATCATGAGGGTTATATGTCGCTGCTGAGTTGACTAAACCCAAACAATATCCTCTTGAACTGGTAGCATCCATCTGGTGTTACAAATGTTGTCTTCTCTTTAAATTCTGTCTCCATTAGGATCAGCCAATAACATTTAGTAGTTTTGTCTTGATAGTCTCCGAGTTGTACATAGGTTCAGAGTCGAGCTTTGTCACAAGGTTCAGCTTCCAGAAATTTATGCAGAACCATCCCTCTTCCGGTGAACAGTATTCTAAATTCGCAAGCATAATGATTCTGCCTTTTAACATTACCTCGATTTCTTGCTTGGTAAGGTCTTTCATTTCATAGAGCATCTGTTAGGGTTTCACATTGACTGGATCCCTGGTCGTGATCTCGAAGTTATGTTGTACAAGGTCTTTCTTGCCTGATCTATCTGTGAAGACATCTGTGTACTGGCACAGTAGATCTTGTAAGTCTTTCTTCTGCTTCCTTAGTCAGTTTTTCACTCACGTTGATGTCTTTATATATCTCATCTCCACCTGGTGGTCTTAGATCTAATAGGTCTTCATCTTCAATAACAAAGTCATTATCTTCTTGTTCTGCACCTATGAAAGCCACATTTGCAACATCTATCTGTGCCCCAGTAGCTGCACAAATTAGGTCTTCTTCCTTCTCGAAATACCTCTTCTTGGTGTGGTGAATCTTAATCTTCCTGTCCACTTTCACCTTATACTCCATTATACTGACCACTTCTTGCACTTCAATAGGTCCTTTCCACTGCAGGGTGAGTTTGTTGTTGTCTGTTGGTAGCAGAACCAAGACCTTCTGTCTAATCTTGAAACGTCGATCCTTGGCCTTCTTCTCATAGAAGTGCTTCTAATTGCCTTGATCTAACATCCATAACTCCTGAATCTAGGATTCACATGGTTATTAATCATTTAATTGTTCGAAATTGTACGAAATAGTAAATAAATTAATTTTGAAAAAAAAGACTTCCCAAATAATCACATGTATTTATTGATTTTTCTAGCAAAAGTGTATAAACTGTGTACATTAAGCATAACGAGGATCGCATGCATACAAACATAAGTGATTTTTGCTACATAATATACATGTTGAACTAAAAAAAAAAAGATATTTTTAAAACAGAAAAACGTAAACACCCCAATTTGAATATATCACTCAAATGTAAACTGTCTTTGAAGTTCAACAACAATAAAAATGTGCTGTTCGCTAGTTTGAATCCCGTCACCAAACATGCTCACCCTTTCAGTCCTGGGGTATTATAATTCCACTTTTGATTGGTAAAAGAGTAGCCTAAAAGTTGGCGTGGGGATTTTGTTGACTAGCTGCTTGGATTTAGTCTATTACGCCTAAATGATGTATAGCTAGTTCAGATAGCGCTTTAATGTTTTTGCCGGAAATTCTAAAAAAACAAAAAACAAATATGATGTTATTTGTATTATCTCTTTGTGGTTCGTTCTTTGCAATACCCACTTTATTGAAAAAAAAGCGCAGCCAAGAAAACAGTTATTTGTTATTATATACAAACAGCGACTAAAAGAATTGATATCAGAATGCGGCCAAGGCAATCAATATTGTTGGATACATGGTTTGAAATTGTTTGCTAAAAAATAAGCTCTATATTTTTATTTAGAATTATTTTATCACGTTTGTCAACTTTTTAACGATAGGACTTGTGGAAGGACGTAGCGTCATCTGTGAATGTATTTAAAGTTTATTAATGTCATAGATAAGAAATGCTCAATAACAACAATAATGATGGTGGAACTTTTGCAAGCCGTCATTCACATGCTCCTTCTTCCAAACTAACATCCAGCAAAGTTTGGTTGAGATTGGCCAAACGACCTAGGAGTAGTTAGATAATGGACAGAAAAACAGACAGACAGAGAGTTTTTGTGAATTGTGTATATAGAAGATATTGGTAAGGATGTTTTTAGATTTTTCAGTATTTCCTGAACGAGTACACTAACAGGTGGTGATGGTTCCCTCAAAGGTTACAATTCATCTTTGCCATTATCACAACACAGTCCAGGCTTTTCATTGGGATACCATTTTGTCCTGTAAAAATGACATTCTATAGATATTTTCCAACATCTTATGCAGACACTGATTCATAATAATGATTTTGATCATAATCATAAGCTGTTTGGAAATAGGTTTTAGATCTTCATTCAGCAGCAGCAACCCTTCTTTGAGCTTGATATTGTCTATCTTGTTCTCCTCTAGCAGCAATTTCTGCAACTGATTCTTTCACTCTTCTTCTTGTCATTCTGCCACGATTTCCTTCTTGTGTGGCAGCAGTTTCACCAGCTGTCTCTTATACTCTTCTTCTAGCTATTCTTTCCTTATCCCGATCTTTTCTTGCAGAAGTTCCATCGACTGTATCTTGTGCTCATTTTCTAGTTATCCTTTTTCTAACTTGAACTTGTCTTGCAGCAGTTTCTTGTGACTTCCTTTCTTACTTCCAATCTTTTAGATCTCCAGATGGCTCTGAGCTACATGTCTTGTTAGGTTAAAATTTTTGGAGTTACAAACATACAGTGGGCCTGGTCTAATTAGACTGTAATGCAGCTTTGTGCTTAATCACAACAACAATATTAAACCTACACCTTTTGTGTGTATTACATAGTTTTATTTAACTTTTTTACTACGTTTCGACCACTCTTGTGGCCATCATCGGGTAAGTTTCTCTATTTTGTGAAATATTGCGCGAGTATTTTGTTCCAACTTAGAAAACATATAGGGTAACTCCTGTCTTTTGATTTAAATTAGGTTTCAGCTCACGAATAATTAATGTTTCTTTTATTTTTCTTCTATTAATGTTGTTCTCATTGAATAATATTTTAATGTTGTTAATGTTCATTGAATGTTGATTTGTTGTTTTGTGTTCGTAAATGTGTGAAGGAGGATTATTATGTTCTTTGATCCTAATATTTATGTTGCGTCCCGTTTGGCCTATGTAAATGCTATCGGTAGTGCTCGGTTTTGGAATATAAATAACTTTACTATTTATATTGTATTATTGGGATACATGTTTCCAGTTGTTTATTATGTTTTTGGTTAGATAGCCATGATATGGTAAGGCAACTATTAGTGTGTCTGAGCTTGTTTTCATACCTGGCTAAGGTTCTAGTGACAATGTGTTTAGGAAAGTGACATTTGTCAATAAATGTGTGAGATGTTGATTCTAGTTCATGCTGCATATTGCTGTTACTACACATGTGAAATGCTGTGTTGTAAATGTATGATAACGTGCCAATTTTGTATTGAGTTGAGTTGGCTGAGTCCCACTTTATATAGTTGTTATCATTACCAGATTTGTGGAAGATTTTGGTGCTAAAACTGTTGGAATTTCTTTCTATTGTTGTGTTCATGTAATTTAAAACCTGATTTTCATTCTGTTCTTTGTGAGTGAATTTGATGTTAGAGTGAACGTTGTTTAGGTTTTGTAGAAATGACTACTGTTGGATGTTGTTTTCAACTCCACAAAATACATCGTTGACGTATCTAAACTAGGGTGTGGATCTGTGTTAATGGCCTGACCTTCTGTTTTATTTATAAACAATTCACATAATCCAGGTGACAGAGGGCTGTCCATGCTTAGGCCATCTATTTTTTCATAAGCTTTGTCTTGACAGATGAAACATATTTTTAGAGCAAGGTAGAACAAGTCTTTCAAACTTTCTAAGCTCAGGTTGTAACTCAATTTGCCGGAAAATGTTTACAAACTAGGTTTGTTGTTTCATCTTTTTATATCATTGTATACATGGAGAATACGTCAAAACTGTGCATTTTGTGACGATTGTTGTATACGTGGAGAATACGTCAAAACTGTGCATTTTGTGACGATTGTTGTATACGTGGAGAATACGTCACAACTGTACATTTTGTGACGATTGTTGTATACATGGAGAATACGTCAAACTGTACATTTGGTGACGATTGTTGTATACATGGAAAATACGTCACAACTGTACATTTTGTGACGATTGTTGCATACATGGAAAATACGTCACAACTGTACATTTTGTGACGATTGTTGTATACATGGAAAATACGTCACAAGTTCAGATTTTGTGACGATTGTTGCATACATGGAAAATACCTCACAACTGTGACGATTGTTGTTGAGAGTGTGGTGCCATTGTTCTATTTTTAACTTCAAAAGTAGTCTATTCAGTTGTCTTCCATGACATTCGGTTAAGTTTTTGGGTAGTTCTTTGAATTTGGTTGAGTCATTTACGTGTTGTTGTTTTCTTAATATGTTGTTGTAATCTTCTGTTTCCCTGATTATGGTTTCGTCTCCTTTATCAACATGTACTTTGATGATTTATTAATAGAGACAGTTACCTGATAATGACCACACGAGTGTTCGAAACGTCATAATAAAAACAGTTTAATAAAAATAAACAACCCATACAACAACTGTAAGTTTGGACTTTTATTTAAAGTCTATGGTTGATTTTCTCTCCTCACAACAACATTAAACCTAATTTTCAGAATCGTATATTACCACGAACTGCTGTAATATATCGAAATAATACAAAATAAAATATTAGGCTTAACTACAAAATTGAAAGTGAATTTAGATATATTAATTACGAACCTAACATTTATACTATGTCACTGTGTTTTCGTAATATAAAATTTTCACGAGATTGTGCTGTGTGTAAAAATATCAAGACATTGGTGTAGAAGTTTTATATTTATATTTGAATAAAATGTAAAATTCACTATAAAATATCATAGCTATACGTACGAAGTACACATTGACATATGAATATATGTAAACTCATGCATTACTAAATATCCTTGTTTTCCTTCTATTGACAGATTACAAGTACTTTTAGTTAAACATGAATCAGCTAGTAACTTTAAATGTAGCTTCAATCTAGTGTTAAAGGTTTAAATAGACAAACAAAGAAACATACATCTACCATTAACTAACGTAGGTATATATAATACTAAACACTTCGGTAGCTTGTTTTGTTACAAATCTCTAAGTATTGCATTATAAGCTAGAATCACATATCTTTCAGTAAAACTGACATCAGTGAAACTACTATAGTTTACAGGTAAAGTTTCTACAGCAAACTTCTTTATTTGTCAGTTATATAGTTAAATCAATTTTTTCAAAACGTACATTCGTATAACCAGATTAAAGATCCACATTACCGTTCTGTATATTACAGTTTTACATTTAATATAGTCGTATGGAAGAAGTTATATCAAATTGTCATTCACCATAAATGCTGGAGATAAACGTATAATTGGAACAGTTTAAATATTAAATGTTCTATATTTACATAAAGATAAAATAACAAATACCTCCGCTGGATGGATGTCTTCAGGCCACGGGTCTTTAATTATCGTAGTCAAGTCGTAGCTCACCATTCTGATCAAGTACAAATATAGATATGTAAGATGTATAAACATTAGTTATGATATAGATATCAGCATGACTGCGTTATAAAATAAATATATAACTACGTACGATGTACATAAGTAGTTTTCAAACCATTTCAATAGTATAACTACGACACTGAGATACAGAGCTAAAATAATATGATTAGTAGCTACATGTTTTTCTTCAAGTTTACCCTAAACTCATTATCTATAATGTATCGTCGTGTATGTTTCATAGTTTGTAACTCGATGAGTTAATTGCTTAGCAATAAGATTGAGGGCTTATAACGCCAAAATCTGAGGCTAGATTACAAGTGGTGAACATAACACGGATGACCCGTTGTAAAGCTCTGCGTTTCAAACAAAAACTAATGAACATAAAATTAATAAAAGATCTTCAGCCATACAACTAAAGTCAGGTTGAGATTGACAACATTCTGGTGAGCTGTTCAAATCACACTAATATACAGTTATACCTTAACATAAACTGACTCATAGTATTTCTGGTAAACATTAGCCTTTAAAGCAATTACAATATAAAACAATATTTATCATCATTTCAGTAATTAAAGTTTATTTCTACAATGATTACCTCTCTTCCTCCAAGCTTGAAATACCAACTCTCCTGCGCCTGTTGTCTGACCATATGTTAAAAACAGATTCGGCATTTTTCTTCTACAAAATGATCATAGTATATTTATTGGACTTCATAATTATGAAACAAAAATTCAGAACTTCCTATTATTTTATATATTACGCCAATGTTTAATATTACTGGTTAACACCATCATGAAAAACGTCAAAAATTTATTAATAATTCTACAAAAAAACGTTTGAAAAAGGTAACAGAAGCTAATTATTGACATCTTTAAAAAAATCAGATATTCGCCAGATAACGAGAAAAAGAAGCAACTTTACTGTAATAGGAAACTTTTGTTTATAAATTTTTTTTTAATAATTGTTATTGTAAATTGTGTTGTTATGTGTATATTATAACGTATTTGTTAAAAACAAAGACGGTGTGTATCAATCTTGTTGGCAAATATCATAAATTGACTAATATACCGGAATATATTTAAATACTAAATCCAAAGTACAATTTAATTACTAAATTTCAATTATCAGTTAACTCGGCTTCGGACTATTCGAAATTCTAATACGTAACATCCATAACATTCTACCTTTTTACCTGGATATTGACTGGTTACATTTCTTAGTTTAGTGAAACTCATATCAGTGTGCCCCCTCAATGGCACAGCGGTATGTCTGTGGACTTACAACGCTAGAATCCGGGTTTCGATACCCGTGATGGGCAGAGAACAGATAGCCCATTGTGTAGCTTTGTGCTTAGTTACAAACAAACAAGCATATCAGTGTTGTAAAAATTATCATAGTTTAAATCGCCAGTGGTACAAAATACATAATTTCAAAAACGTATCTTCCATAGTTAGAAATACATTTATTCTATATTTTCCTAACTTAATATTTTAAAAAATACCTTTTATATTAAATTTAGACGTTGTAACACCACCATTTTGTTCTGTTCTTTAAAAATATTTCTATAATATGTGTTTAAATGTCTTTATGATAACTTTGAACTTAAAATGTGTGATGCTATCATCATAATCATATAAGCCAAGTATCGGTTGGTCAGTCAGTCGGTCACGCTCGATTTCTCCATTTTCGTGAGTTACACGAGTCCAATTTCACTTTTTTATCTTATAATACTTCCTTTTTTCATTGCCCGTTCCCATTTTAGTTTAATTCAATGGCTAACATAAGTGTAAATAGCTCCCAAATTTCGCACTTTTTCTGCTATATAAAAGCCTGTCAAGTAGGTAGTTTTTATACCAAGGATTTATTTATTATCGAGTGAAATTAACTGGCCGTTTGTTATGAAGAGAAGTTTTTGAGTAATGATCGAGTATTTACAAGAAATGTGGGTTTAAGAGAACTATTGCAATAATATAATTGATGTGATTAGAAAATAACCGTGATCAATGAATGCTGGTAAAATGATCGATGCTGGGAAGAGACACTCTTTAGATAAAGTAGATATTGCTCATGATAGGTTTTGGTTTCCCGAAGATAGAAGATCCTCCATTTTACTTATGGCTGTTTACGGACGGCAAAATTGTAACTGCATGATGGAGCATTCAAATTTGGTAGGCTTTTGTTTCCCGTCATTTTTGGTGGGCTTTTAAACTAGTTTCAAAATATTCAAGATGGTCAATATGTTTATAATCTATTTTTTCATATGGACGGACTATTACCATTTTTTATATCTTACATGTATTAAATATTGATACTCGAATTAATACTTGCAATACTCAGAAACATGTAAATAATTTCAGCTGTATTGGATATTTCTACAGATACTGCATTTCGGCATGAAATTTAATTTTACTTAGAAAATCCACCAAGTGATGCTTTCTAAACTCTGATATTACATAGAGTTTTAGATTATAGCTACTTAATGATTAGAATTAAATATTATATCATTTCATGGAGGTTCATTTCTATGATCCGAGAATAAACGTACATTTAAAATCTACTACAGTAGACACAAAATATCTTTCTTCAGATATTGGTTAGGCCTGTAAAGCCATAATCTGATAAAACTTCAGTCCAAGGAATCTGTCAATTTGTATGTATGTTTTCATCGACTGGTTGTTTTGGTTTAACGATGGAAAGTAAATAGAACTCGGATTAAAATACTATGGAACTCGCAAAAAAAGGGAAACAATTTAAAATATATCTCATATATATATTTATAAACAAATCTATGAAAATATTTGTCTTGAATTGAAATTTTATGTTTAACATAACATAATGTTTAGGTATAACAAGGGACCTGTTGGTCCATTTCGGCTGCCCCATCCTCTAAATTAAACTAAGTCTATCAAATGCGTATATTAAAAATAAATAAAATAAAATAAAATCTTAAAGTCAGACCATTATCATTCAAATACTTATCAAAGCTTTCTCTTAAACTCACTTAAATTTCCTGTCTCTACAACATCCGAAGACAACCCATTTCAAACGCCAACCACCCTGTTAGCAAAATGAAACTATCTTAGCTGCAGACGGCTCTTACCTTACCAAATTTTATATTTGGGTCCCCTAGTCCTACTATTCTCACAATTGAATATGAAAAAGATGATGCATCAACATTATCAGTTCCCTTTATAATCTTAAATACCTCAATCAGATTCAATCTAATTCTTCTTTTTTTCAAGAGAAAACAATTTGAGAGATCTTAATCTCTCCATTTTAGTAACCCTTTTCTAAACCCTTTCCAACAATTCAATGTCCTTCTTAAGGTGAGAAGCCCAAGACTAAACACAATATTCCAAATGTGCCCTATACAATGGAATTATAACCTCTTTCGACTTGTATTCAATATTTCTGTACATACAACCAAAAATCCTATTTCCCCTAACAATAGCTACAGCACACTAATTGAATGACTTAATTATAGTTTAATTTAAATTATAATAACCTTCATGCATTGTTTTGCATTTATTATAATTAAATCCCATTTGCCATTTATTTCCCCAACTCTCTAAACGATCCAAATTAATTCTCCCAGTAATTATAGGCCGATTATTTTTACATCATGTGTGGGAAAAGTTTTAAAAAGTCTGATAAAAGATTCTTTGCAAAGTCGTTTAACAAAGTTTAGAATTTTATAGGACAGTCAACATGGTTTCACTAAGGGAAAATTTTGCCTTACTAATCTTTTGACACTTTTTGAAAATGTCACTGCTTATGTGGGTAATGGTAAAGGTGTGGGTTTGGTATATATATGGACAAGGTGCCATATAAATGGTTTATAAAAATTATCTCTATAGGTATGAGGGATAAGTTAGCTAATTATATAGAAAAGTGGCTGGATGTAAGAAAGCAGATGGTTGTTATAAATGGAGTTCAGTCAAACTTGATTAATGTCACAAGCGGGGTACCTTATGGCTCAGTCTTAGGACCATTGCTCTTTTTGATTTGCATCAATGACATAGGTGGAGGAATGGTCAATGAATTACTTAAATTTTGTAATGATATTTAGGCTTTTGTTGTCGCTAACTGTGAAAATGGTACTGCTGTTTTACAATTTTTACTATCTCTTTTGAAAAGAGGAGTGACATTAGTTAACTTTGGCACTTGCCTAATATTCAAGGACTTACAAACAATAGTAGCAAGTGGCTCACATATCCAATCCTTTACCTTCTTCAAAACCCTTGGAAAAATAGTATTTGGCCCAGCAGCCTTATCACTTTTTTAAAGTTCTCAATGTTTTCTTGACAAGCTCAACATTAATGTAATGATATTGTCCGACTTTGTTTCCATCTTGCAACTGTTTTAAATGAGAAATATTCTTTAAATCTTCATTAGAAAAAAATGACGAAAGAGCAGAATTTAATAACCCAACCATCTCATAATCATCAGATACAAGCCTTTCTTTATCATCCCTAAAGTGTCCTACCCCTATCCTAACATTTTGTTTAGCCTTAATGTATATAAAGAAATCCTTACTGTTAATTTTTACATTTTCAGCCAACCTTTTCCCATACATCCTTTTTGATTTCTCAATTTCCTGTTTGACCAACTTTATTGATCTTCTATAATTTTTTAAATCTCCTGTCATACCAGACAATTTAAATTTCTTAAATATGTGATGCTTTTCGTTAATTTTATCTCTTAAACTCTTTGTAAGCTAACTTGTTTTTTACTTGCAGCCACTATTTTCTTTCTATAAGGAATATGTTTACCTCGAATATTTAAAAATATATCCTAAAAAGTTTTCCACGTTTGATCAATGTTTCCAAAAAACTCATCAGTCCAATTTACAACAGATAATTCTTGTCGCATCCCTATAAAGTTTTATTTTTTTTCAAATTAGTTCTGATCTCAATATACAGCAAAACATCGAACCTAATAGAGTAAGGATCTCTGGCACCCAAAGATTCCCTAATGTTTACCCTCTCAACAATTTCTATATTGGAAGTTAACAATAAATCTAAAATAGCTTTGTTTCTAGTAGGTTCCTTGACCACTTGATGAAGAAAACCCACTTGAACAGTTTCCAAAACCTTTCTTCATCATAGTTTGACTCTACCTTTTCCCAATCTCTATGCTTGAAATTAAAATCATCCATAATTGTGGCTTCATTAACAGCTGAAATCTTAATCTCACTGTACAGTTTCTCACTAATTTCATCAGTATCATCTGGTGGTCTGTAATAAATTCTCACTTAAAGCCTTTTCGTTTTATATCTGCTAATAGAAAACCAAATGAAGTCAATCTCCTTGCTGTTATATACAACTTCAACAGAATGTAACTCACATTTTACATATAAAGCCACTCCACCCCCTCTTTAATACTCTATTCCTATTAAACAACCTATAACCCTGTATTTCAAAGAAACTTATGTCACCATAATCACCTAAACTTAACCATGTTTCAGTTATTCCCATTATATCAAAATACTCCATTCCTACCAGTGTTCCAAAGTCATATATTTTTAATTATACTTCTAGTATTATAATAGAAACAATTAAGCGTATCCATAGAACTACTTCTATACTTATTTCCTATGCTAAACTTTTCTCTACGTTGTTTTTTGCATTTACTTTATCCTGGCATTCACCATTGTCTAATACTAGTTTAAATCTCCTCTTAAAGCTGAGTCTAATAGCTCTTGCAAACAAGTCAGATCCTACCTTACTGAAATATAAACTATCTATTGAACTGATCCCACAAGTCCAATCAGCCTATCTGCTCATTCTTGTATCTTAACCTAAGCCTAATATTTAGCCTTAATTGCTTACTCATAATTTCGTCTCACATTTAATTCTCGGCATTATCCCTGACACAGTTATGACCTTTTTTTAAATATATTTATCAATCCCTTGTACTTATTAATTAGCTACTTTGACCTACCTTTCCCAACATCATTAGCCCCTATGTGCACAACAAAAACTGCATCATTGCTAGTCCCCTTTATTTAGACCTCTTGCTCTATCATTTATATCCTCCACTTGTGCTCCTGGGTAGCATAAACTAATTCTTTTCTGCCTATTTACCCCACTGACTATCCTATCCACATAACATATATAATAACGTATATAGTCAATGAATCACCATATAACTATAACCTCCGTTTATCATCTACATCCTTCTCTGATCCTTTTGTTTTCTTTCTCTCCAATAGTTCCTCATATGCACGGGCTGACATCTGCTGCTCAATAGAATAAGCTGATTACAATTAATTCCACTACTTTTAGATCTAATAGTACTCTTTCGAACATCCTGAAAGTCATTGTTAGCTGATATATCCCTTACATGTAAAGGCTTAAGCTCCTCTTGAAATCCTACTGTTATTTCCCACAGTTTACACTTCTCTTTATCTATTGCCTCTACTTTAATTATGATAGCCTCCAACTTCTCCACCCTACAAACTCTATATACAAATTGCACATCTTCACTACTAGCTTCCTTAAAAGTACATTCCAGTCCCGAGTTCCCAAATAAAACCCACTCATTGCACCCATCACACCTAACAAATTGTGAACACTTAACTCCAACACCAGTCTTAACCATTGTATTTGTAACCTGGAAATAAATACTAAATGTAAATACCAGTAGACTATTGTCAACACTGTTATTGTTAAGCCTACATTTTAGAATCTAATATATTACAGTTTTTTCTCACTACTTTATTTTCACACTAGATTAATTAGTTTATCTTTAATTTTATAGAAGTGACAAATAACTAGTCTTTATTTGATGTTTACGTAATATCAATAGTAATAATACAATATATTTAGCCTGATTTATAACCTACCTATATACTGAATTTAAACTAATGGATCTAGACTAAAATCAAGTAAACAATATAATCCTTAAATTTTAAAACACGAAGAGACAATTAACTAGTCTTTAATTATATTTGTTTAATAAAACAATGTATTTAACCTGTTTTACGATTTACCAGTAAAATGAATTGCAGCTAAGCCTAAAAGTACAATTACAGGTTGTAAGCTTAATCTAATGTTGTACTACAAAATATATCACGAAGCTCTAATTCATAACATTAACCCTAATATGTTTATTTACCAGTCTTACTAAATTTAAGTAAACTTTTGTTTTCAATCCAAATCACTACAAATGATATATTAATATTGTTACGTCTCCGTTCGTCAGTTAATTTTCCGTAAAAATTCTTTCCGAAGTAACTTAACCGATACAAGTAGTTTCTTAAATAAAACTGGCTTATTCTTTCTGAATACAACTTTGCGATACACTTAATTTCAACAGTCGCGCTATAACAAACGCTATAATTCACAATGAACGTCTCACGTGCTCAACAATATTCTCTCTCCGCAGTTCAATTACACATTACCTTACGTTGCTTCTTGGCCGATCTTATATATACAAGACTACCCCAATCTAGTAGTCTCCCGACATTTCATGAAGGTTCGAGAAGGAAGTGGCGTGATACAAACGTCACGTGACCTGCGCTGTCGTAACAATATTAAAGAATATTCAAAAATGTATAACAGTATAACAGCTTATCTTTCTAGCGTCTTCTCGCTCCCGTTTTACATTTTCAAATTTTGATACACAAAATTTCACTTGTTTAAAGACTAAAAACTAATTTAAAAAAGCAATTTATTAGAGTCACTTTATTAACATGAGCGTTAAAGAGAGTCATACCAGAAAGTAAACTAATATTCAGTATATACATATATACTTCCAGAATATTTTACAGCATTTAACCGTGGTGTTTATGTGATGGAATCATGAATAACACATAACATTAACATTTAATTTCTATTTAGGCAGCATTT
Organism: Limulus polyphemus; assembly: GCF_000517525.1. Lineage (NCBI taxonomy): Eukaryota > Metazoa > Arthropoda > Merostomata > Xiphosura > Limulidae > Limulus > Limulus polyphemus. Next base: position 2,784 of record NW_013672031.1, on the reverse strand, counting down.
CATTTGTAAAACTTTTACATTTAAATGGGTTTATATTTTCGTATTTAATCCCAGGAGAAGTTTGTCAAGAGTCCTGATATATTTCAGCTCCATGACACACGTGACGTATAAACAGTTTCCAAAGTTTGAAGTAAGTGTTCAAAATCATAATAAGATAACATTTTATCTCCGAATGAAAATATTCATTTTAAAAACAGTTAGCTATTTTTTATGTAAATTATTGGACGGAATTTTATTCGTGACTAACTAAAGAAATCCTGACGAATAACAGGCAAATTTCATTAAATGACAGTAAATTTTCTGACAGTTTTCGTATTAGTTAAAGATTTTAGTTGTACAGTATATAAATATAGCATACAGAAAGGATTTGGGTGGGGTTATGTGGGGAATTAAACTAACCTCCCTGTAACATACAACCACATGTCTGGAGGTTTTCTGAACTTTTTCTCCTAGTCTCTTAACGTAAAGACCGGGTTTGATCTTGTGGTTAGCGTGCCCAGATGTGAAGCCCAGATTTTTGGTCAAACCTCTAGTCTATCAGTTCAAAATCGGGGTTGGTTATTTGCCTGAATCCCTTTAAAAATTTAGAAGAAAATTCTAAAAATCAAACTATACATTACCATACATTTCCTTGAAAAACGAAACAAAAACTAATCAGAGGAATTTAACCTTTCAGGTGTTCTACATTTGTTCCAATACAGATAATGATCTGGTATTTTCTCACAGATATTGTAATATATGCCAACAATCTCTTTAGATAATTTTATAATACATAGACGTTACTTTCATATAACACTCAGTTAGATACAGATAGAAATTGTAACAAGAACTGAACAAACTCATACTCGTACATTAACTTGAAACAGTGGAGATTAAAGATAATCTATTTTCTGTTCTAAGACAGCTAACTTATGGACCACCCTGTATGTTTATTGGGGCAAAAAACCCCCCCAAAAACAGCTGCAATTATTCTTTCTTAGAACAATATTAAATTAAGCTTCTCTCTTATATCTAAATCCTTACTTCATGAACAAATACCTAACTCGCTTATTGGACGACCTAGATTAGGATGGATTAAGAGAAACTTATTGGAACTGTTGCATATTCCTATTCTGCTTACAGGACATCGAACTGTTCAGTTATATTGGAGGATACTTGGGAATGTGGTTAGGAGTGTCTCTGCTGAACTGTCTTGACATACTGGACGGCTTACTTGTGCGCTTTAAGAAGTTCAGAAACAAGAAGGAACTGAAAGATGTAAAAACTCCCGAACAAAAGAATCCTGATACAGTATCCTGTATAGCGGTTCACTCAGTTAGTGAGTGAAAACGTCGGTTTGAATTATTCTCCCACAAATAGATTATTTAGATATTTAGCTTTTAATCCTTTTCTGCTACTTAATATTTCTTGGATTTCCAATCACATTCTTTAGAATTGAATTTTAAAGATTTAGTCTCTTTGACTTTTTACTAACTGGTATCCTTAGAATTTTCACTCACAGTCAACATGCTTTACACTTCGAATTATCAGTTGTACCTTAATTTACAAATATGCTAATACAATACGCGAATATATACATTCAAGTAAGTGTCATAATCGTAAGAGTTTCAGAGAAACGAAATCTGCGTCGATTCTAATTTATTTATTTTAATTCCTTTTCATTGAAGCTGGGTTCACAATATTTACATTTACTACAATACTTGTATCTCAGATGCACCAATGAAGCACTGAAAAGCAATTGTGTAATAAAGTATCTAAAGCATTACATATGTAATCTGGTATTGTGAAATAATCTAAATGTTTTGTTGTATTAGCAAAAAAATATTTCTGAGAAAATAGAGGAATGTGAGCTAAATAATTTGTAAAACAACATAACTCAAGTATGTAACTTTTCAGGCTTTTTAACGTGAGTACTCATATTTGTATTAAGTAATTTATTTGGACTATCATCACGTTAGTTTAATGCACAAGCTTTCGGCTCAATTACCTAAGCCTTCTACAGGTGCAAAACGTGATAGTTCAAATACATTACTTAATCCAAATAACTCAAGTATGTCTGAATTGTTTCTAAGTGTACTACAATTTGTAAACACAGAAAACAAGAAATATTCAAACCATTTATCTTTAATTCAGTGATGTTAACGGTATGGTATGTTTTCAGTTTAAACAGTAATCTCTGTATCCTATGTTCTAAGCCCATATAAGATATTTAATTAAAATAAACATTCAAATTCAACATATCTGAGCTAACTCCAAACACTATTATAAAACAAAAACATGTAATGTTGCTTAAAATTTACATATAAACAATCCTAACTTTAAAATTCTTCTCAGGACAAGACTTGTTTTTCATATGAAAACTTAATTCAGAATTCAAAGAACGAGGACTATGATTAAAATGCATCAGTTATCATTAAACTATTTACAACAATTTTCGTTATAAAAAACAACTAACTTTGATCTGTGATATCTAAACAATTAGAAAACAACAACAATATGCTAATAATATATTTCACCCAAGAGAGATTTTGTAAACAACAATAAGTGCATCAGTAACAACTACATCGTCATCATTTAGAACTCGCGAGCCACAGATTGCGAGTCGAGCACCCTGACCACCTGGCAGAAGGATAGGAAAGTACCACAGCGAAGTAGAAACCTAGTTTCTATTTAATAAGTAAAACATAGGCATAGCCTTCTACTCACTTTCCCTGAGTAATACTAGTGATATTATAGTATTTTGACACTTGTGTATAAAGTTAAAATCATAAATAATATTCAACG
>NW_013672030.1:43946-50495 GCF_000517525.1 Limulus polyphemus | reverse complement strand
TTCAAGGTTTGGGCATGGATCAATCACTAGGAAGTTTCAGGCCATTAGTCTGTAGATGAATATATCTTGCATATCAATATTCTCGAACTTCTGGTAGTATGTTGGGCTTTACATCACTTACTTTTTCTCGTCAGTCATTGTTTGGTGATGGTTCATTCAAACAACTTTACGGTGGTGGCACATATCAACCACCTGAGGGGCACCCAGTCCAGAGATCTCTGTCTTTGGACATTTGAGCTCTTATACTGGGCCCATGCATGTCACATTCATCTTATTGCCAGTCATGTGCCTGGTGCTTTCAATCTCATCGCAGATCATCCTTTGCAACAGGACCAGATCTATCCAGTTTCACACATTGAGTTGCCTCTTTGTTGGCTAGTTCCTTATAGCCATTTTCTTTAGAAGTGTACCAATATAAGTGAAATGTCTTCCACTGTTGGTCTGCCGACAGAGGATTTCCCACTGACAAGCCATTTGTGCTTCATGTTACAGAATTTCTCAGCTGGCTGTTCAACTGTGTTTCCTTGATCTCCTCACTTTTAGGATATTGGGCAGCTCTGTCCAATACCTTCCATTTTTCCCAATACCATAAGGTTTTCTTTTATCCTGTTCTTACTTGGCTCATGCATTCCTTTAGGCCTTCTCTTTCTTGCCTTCTTCCACGTTTACTCTCATAAAATCAGACATCCCAGTTTTCATCTTTGTCGTCCGATGAAGGAGATTCTCCAATCTGGCATGTGGACCACTCCCAGTACATTCATCTCCCACTATCTTCATCGTATCATGCTTTCCTCTGCGTTGGAGTTTCGTCTGCCATCCGTGGCCATTCTCTAGACTTCTGTGTAACTTTGATGGTAGGTTTTTCATTTTCTTTTTTTTTTCAGGGGCATTTTCTCCCCCTTTTTATCACGGATCCCGCTCTGTGGCGAGTGGTGCCTGTCCAGGTATTCTTTAACTCTTAATCCACACTGTCCACCATATTGTCTTGCGCTTTCTAGCTCATGGCTATGCATGGTCACTATTGAAGTGGGATGTTCCACAAGATCACTTGCAGGTGAATGATCTCATGATATCAGTGCTTCATAAACATGAACATTCACCCATGGATTAAATGGGTAAAGCAGAAGGGGATTGCTGTGTGTCCCTGCCATGTCTCACATGAATAACTAGGTGTGGTATGCTTTTCAAAATAGGGTTTCGTGGTCACCCACTGCACGGTTTCTGGTGATGATGTTCCTCAGCTTACCACCACTTAGCAATCCTCCATTCTTCGAGTATGGGAGTCCTTGCCACTTCCAGTACCAAGCCACTGGGGTGGTGGATCATGGGCCATTCAGTTGAGGGTAGGGCAGTGGTGTTCTGCTGGTGTAGGTGCGATGTGGCCTCCAGAGGAGTCAAGCTATTGCCTTACTGGTTGATATGGCCTCCTGATTATGTTACACACCAACACTGGAGTTGAGCTGTCTCCTTCTGGGATGACATAGCCTACCTCTACCATTTACACAACCAATGGAGTTGAGCCATCATCTTCTGGTTTATATGGCCTCATTATGCTTATTACACTCGTAGGAGTTGAGCCATCACCTTGTAATATGATGTTGCCTCCCGTTTCCTTTTACACATCAGCTGAAGTTGAGCCACCCATTATGGGATGACGTGGCCTCCTGATCCATTTTACTTTCACACTGAAGTTGAGCCATCACACTTGCAGTTCACCCTTCGATTGGGTGCCCTCATCCTACCTTCGAGCAGATGTCAGTTCCTGGCATCGTGGTTTTGGATTAGAGTGAACCAATCAACATAAGTCCATCCATGGAGGCAGGTTGTCTCTCTTCCTCCCTCAATTACTCCATCTGTGTCTTTCGTCACTATGTAGTTAGTGAGCTGGTTCTGGTGCTCTCCTGTACTATCCCACATTCTTCTGCAGATGTTATTGTCTTTGGATTGTACTGGCATGTGCCATGGTTGGGTGAGTTGATTCTATTTGATGGACATTTGTCTCTGTGGCATACCTAGATGTTGATGCGGGTCTTAAAACACCAATTTTGGGTTTGAGGTGAAGATGGTATGATCCTCATCCTACCCAGTGTAGATGTTGGTGTCCCGTGGGGAGGTTTTGGATGTAGTTGACTTGCCGAGTATGGCCCTAGTGCATGTCACACTATACATAAGGGTGACAAGTATACCTGGCTCAGAAGTAGTGGTGTTTCCCTCTTCTAATCTACAGATCTCTATCTCTCAGGTCCAGAGGTATCCTTCAAATGCTTTCAGGGGTGCTTCTTTTGTTCCCTCACACCAGTTCCTCCACCTTTTCAATATGGGATTCTAGCTAATCTTGTGACGAGATAGGTAAGTTACGTATTGGAGGTTATAAATTTCCTATACTGAAAATGTATTTTCAGTAGGTACTTCCCCCCCTTCCTCCCCACTTTCTCGTGCTTGCACCTTCTGCCAAACTTCGAAGAGGAGTGTAGAGGGAGTCACGTGAACATGTCATGCTACTATTGGTTGAGAGATGACGCATGATGATTTGCATGAGAGACATGTTGGAACATGATATTTCCAACAGAGGGGGTGCACAAAGCTTATGGCATGCATTATGAAAAGTTCGTATATAGAGGGCAGCACTGAACGAGAATAGCTAATCTTATGAAAGGAGGTAAGAGCCTATTGGAAATACATTTTCAGTATAGGAAAATTATAACTTTCAAATATAAGGCCATTCCTATTAAAATGTACTGTTTAATGTATGCACGGACATTCATAATCATGCTTGACCTTCACAAAGCCTCGATATGAATGTTTTTGAAGCTGATGTAAAGATTGAGAAGATGATCAACAGATGACCAAACAACTTGGCTGAATTGTGGATAATAATACAGGATATTTGTAACAATATTACAGAATCATGCATTGATAAATTGTTATGGCAATGTGAAAATAAGATGTAATGCTCTGTGTAAATAAAAAGACTCGCATACAAAATATAAGTTAAAAAAGTGATTTGCTTTTCTTTTGCATTCTGTGATTAGGCTTTGTACTATTAATAAATTCACCATCTAGTTACTATTATTCATTGTTTGCAACTCCTAAATGTGTATCAGTTGTAAGTGTCCATAATTATTTCTATCACTGTATATTAAATTTCTTTTGAGTTCTTTGAGAAAATTTCCCAGAAAATATTCTTAAACTACAAACAGAAGTCAACATAATATACATCAGTTATATTACCTAAATGTGCATGGGCTTGTTCTAGTTTTATATTACAACCTGCAGTAATTCTAGAAAGAAAAAAAGTAATCTAGATTTATTTAATTCTTTTGTGATGGTTACAAGATCAGTCAAATTGACTGAATATATATAGAGTTAGGGTACAGAAAGTAACAGTTAATATGTAAAATTTTACTAAGAAAACATTTAATACTCATAATTTGAAAACTGTAAGAAAAATCAAAGTAGTTTTAACACTATTGCCGCAGGTAACCTTTACTGCGCATGACACAAGGTTTTAGTATCTTACATTCAAAATTTTATTAAACTACTTTTTTTTGTGTTATACCAATTAGAATAGCATAAAATCTCAGTTAATAATCCATATCTTAATAGTATGTAAGTTTTAAGTTCTTAATTCTGCAAGGCAATATTAAAAAAAAAATCCTGAATTTCCTCGAGAGACCCACATGACACATTTTTTCTTAGCATGTCATCTTCCGTATTTTGTCACCATTCCTCGAAAAAGAATGAAATTAAACTTAAATTACTCTCTATAAAATCATCATTGCTCAGACAAACCATAATTTTTATAGTCTTCAATTTTGTTTAGTTACAGAGCTATCGAATAGAAAATCAGACCCCTCCTGCCACACCTACCTGTCATATCCTCTCTTTTAGAATTCGCTGATAGTCCTCTCTTATGTTTAAATTATATATTACTTATAACCAATAGAAAGTCAAGGTTTTCATCTATCAAATGATGTATTATATAACGTTATGGTCTGAATGGTTAAATGTCAATTTCACCAACATCGTTCACCTGAGAGAAAGTTAATGACTAGCTTCGATGAATTTGTAACAACTCTTATCGCATAGCTAGAAACCAGAAAAATTTTGAGATGTAAGGGAATTTGTCTACTATTTGCATGTTGTTAGTATATATTGTTTTGTGCATTATTTACTTAAATAAAAATTATAAAGTGCATTACTATCATTAGTATAAAAATTAATCTTAACTCTCATTGACAATCGAAAGCAAGAAAAAAGAAGATTGGTAAAGTATTTTATTTCTTGTGTTTCATGTTTATACTTTATATATAATTATAAAAGTAACTAAAATGTAAAAATAGGTATCCTTTTTAGTTAGTTAAGATTATATTAGGTAAAATAAATAAATAATAATAATATAATAATCTTTCACGAGACACGTGAGCAGCTCACAGTAGCTTGTGGGTAATGTAATTCATTAGTGTAACATGAGTTGCACGTTCTTTGAGTGAGTTACAACTTATAATGCCACAGATAGTAGTTAGTCGCAGTTCAAAGGGGAATCAAACAAAGTAATTTTATTATAAATACATGTATACTGTTACAAAATTACAGCTACTTAGGATATACAAATGTAATTTCATGTTATAATTTAAAGTCATTCTCGGAAAAAAGGGGGTAATTTAGATTGTTTTTTTTTATTATGGTTACAAGGTTGGTCAAATTGACCAATCCCATTTTGAGATCAGGTAGAGAAAATAATAGATAAACTATAAAGTTTTACTGGAAAAAACGTTTGAAATGCATTTAGGAGGTTTTAGGGATTACACAAACGTAATTTGAGATTTTTGAGATGAGGAAATGTATTTTTTGTTTTAACATGAAAATTACTTTACACATTGACTATTCAAAACAAATACTCAATATATTCATGAACAACTCTTTATTTTATTACTTCACTAAAAAATATGATTTTTTGTATGTGAAAGACTGCCAACTTTTGTGAAGACGTACACGTTATATTAAAAGTTAGAAGTATTAAATTTACAAAGACTTTAAACGAATACAAAGAGATCATGTGGTTGGTCAGTTTAACCAAGCCTGTATTGAGAGAGTTAAAAGGTAATGAATTAATCTGTTTTCTTGAACGGCTACTAAAATTTTATCTCCTTATGTTTAGCAAAGTTCCTGCTTTCATTCGACTTCTTGCACCCAAAGGTTCTTTACAAGTTCATGAAGAGGCTTGGAATGCATACCCATACTGCAAGACAGGTATGTATTACTTTATTATTGCCATTTCTATTTGTATTGTTGTTTTCTATATATGACAAACAGTTTTTAAATAATACATAGTGAAGACTGAAAAATGATATTGAACTATAAAGAAGTTGAAGTAGAAACAGAAGATTGATTGAAATGAAAATAAAAGTTACATTTTTTACAGTTATATATATATATATATATATATATATATATATATATCACTTGTTTGTGTTAGAAAACTGAATGTTCTTTAGTCATTTGTTACAGTTGTGTCTGCTTAAAAAAAGGGATCTTCTATTAGCTGTTTCAGTTATGTGTCACCACTTAAAAACACGGATGTTCTTTTTTTCCAGTTATTTATCACTATTCAATGCTGGAAAGCTGTAATGTTCTTAAACTTTCTTACTGGTATTTGTAACTGGTCAGTGTTTTATATTTTAATTTTCAGTTTTACATTTATGTAGCACCAGTCAGTATTTACAGCTATATTTATTGACTTATTGTTTATTTAAAATTAAAATTAATTCCGCATTTTTCTATATTTTTGGGCCAATTTTTGGTGGCTCCCGAGATAAAGCTTTACGGCCCCAGAGAGGATGCAACTTCCATTTTGGGAAACACTGACCTAGAATACAAACTTGAACAGGAATTGGAAATTACCTAGAGTACCAACTTCAACAGGAAACGGAGATTTTCCTAAATGCTCTTACCTCTATTCGCATGGAGCTCGTTTCATATATTCGGTTGATGATTTCTTCTTCTTCTTTTCACACAACAATGTCTCTGAGGAAGAATATAATCAATGAGTAGATACTTCAGACTTTTTTTTTTTCTGGCACCTTCCACAAGTTGCCATTCTCTTTGGTGAAGACTTGTTCTTCTACCTAGAGGATCTGTGGTAAGTTTTTCAACATGTACACTTCACACCTGGTTGATATACCCACAGTAGGCACAGTTCAGATGCCCTTTTTGTGGTTTTGCACTTATTTACACATGGGAGAATTATGTATTTTATTGTCATCAGTGCTCGGAAGTTAGATATTTATGTGTCATTTGTCATCTAAATTGCTTTATATGAATTGTAAGTTAGATATTTATGTGTCATTTGTCATCTAAATTGCTTTATATGAATTGTAAGTTAGATATTTATGTGTCATTTGTCATCTAAATTGCTTTATATGAATTGTAAGTTAGATATTTATGTGTCATTTGTCATCTAAATTGCTTTATATGAATTGTAAGTTAGATATTTATGTGTCATTTGTCATCTAAATTGCTTTATATGAATTGTAAGTTAGATATTTA
>NW_013672030.1:39850-42982 GCF_000517525.1 Limulus polyphemus | reverse complement strand
GTGTATCCAGTGGCTTCATGCTCTGCTGTCCTATAGACCATCAACAGTGGAGGGAGTAAGAAATCCCAATCTTCTTGGCGGTTATTACAAAACTTTGCCAATTGCTGTCCCAGTGTCCAGTTGTACTTTTCTACCATCCTATCGGACTGTGGGTGAAGTGGCGTTGTCCTGGTCTTTTGGATGCCAAACAACTTGCAGCATTCTTGGAACACCGCTGAATCGAAGTTACGGCCTTGATCTGAATGCAGTTCATATGGCATACCAAATCTGAAAAAGAAATCACTAATAGCCGAAGCTACAGTTGTAGCTTCCTGATTTGGTATTGCATATGCCTCAGGACAATTGGTGAAATAATCCAACACCACACAAATGTACTTGTTTCCAGCACAAGTTTGAGGCAGAGGACCAGCAATGTCAACGGCTACTCTTTCCATTGGTGCGCCAACTTGATATAACTTCATTGGAGCACGTCCCTTGTGCTTGGGTCCCCTTTTAGCACAACATGTACTGCATGTTCTGCACCATTCTTCCACATCTTGCCTCATACCTATCCAGTAAAATCTCTGTCGTAGGTGACTCAATGTCTTCTTAACTCCGAGATTTCCTCCTGTTAAACTGTCATGCGATTGATGCAGCACAACTTCCCGTAACTTTCTCGGTATAACCGTTTGCCAGGTCGTCACTTTTCATATTCAATCAGAGCAGGAGAAAGATCAAGATTTGAAGCCAATAACTGATTTTCTAAAAGCAAGTGTTTTGTGCCCTGCTTGGGAGAAGGTGTCTAGCTTAAGCCCTGTGACAAAGAACTATTGGGCACAATGGGACCAGTTGAAGCTTGAAGTTGGTATTCTTGTAGGGAGATGGGAAACTGCAGATGGGAAAGTGACGACTTGGCAAACGGTTATACCGAGAAAGTTGCGGGAAGTTGTGCTGCGTCAATTCCATGATAGTTTAACAGGATTGATGATGGTGAAATGGAACCAGGTATAGGGGACCAGTATAGGTAACTATTGAGCTCATGGGCATAAAGGACAGACACAAAGTATACTTGGCTGACATTGAAGACCAATGCATATTAGGGTTGGACTACTTACTACCAAGGAAGTGTGTAATTAATTTTGATAAAATGACGTTTGGGAACAACAAAGGCCAAATTCCAGTAAGTGTTAAAAGAGAGGCTGAATTAACCAGGTGTCATCAAGCTGAAGTCAAAGTGACTGAAGGAAACAACCTTGCATAATGTCCTGTCACACCCCAAAGCTTCTGTACAGCTTCTGGTACTCCTTTATGATCCATCATCTTGATACTCACAAGAGTTTGCTGAGATGCAGAATCTATGACAAAGTTGCACAAATTCCAGGTCTCTGTGCTTTCAGACCCTGGATCTCTTTTCTGGGCCCATAGTCACCACATTATGGTCTTTGCTTGCCTTTTCCTGGCTCCCTGAATCTGGTGATGGATCACTCTTCTCTCGATAAGATTCTCCTCGTTGTTACACAGATGTCACCACACACTGTCTTCATGTATGACCTTTGTCAGATTCACTGTCTCAGTCCAGGGACTGACTCCACGTGTTGCATATTTCCTTTCCCAATCCATTAGACCTTCTTCCATGCCCATTTACCACAGATGATAGTATACTTTCCACCTTTGGTCTCTTTGCTGTGGATTATGTCCTTCCCACACTTACCTTCTTCATCTTTCCCTATTCTTCACCCGCTTGTTTCACAGAGGCTTGTCCACTTCGTCTATGTCTAACTATTGGGCAGCCTTGTTGATCTCATTCCGTTTCTCTAGTTTTCATCTGGTTTTGTCTTCCCCCGTCTTTTTCCCTCCTTTTCTATTCATTTGAATTGGCTATTTAGTTCTCAGTGTTGTCCTCTATGCCTGATCTCGTCCCCCATTTAGATCTTTGTCTTTCTGTTCTATCTACCTTCTCTTCCTCGGGGCCTATTTCCTTCTCCTCCTTGCTTATGGTTGTCTTCATTCAGATATTTATTCCTTTAATGTATGCCTCAACAAATATTTTCAGATCTCGGAGCCAGATATGCCTAGCCTAACTTCACTACTGTTTGTACCGGGAAATGAAGGCTCAGAAATTAATTTTGGTTACAAAAGTTGAGGTGTTGCATGATATCTGGGGTTTTCGCATGCAAGATCTGGTGTGTGTTCAAATTATGAGTTAGCTGGTTCAAGCCTAGCCTTGCCTTTTTATTTTAAGTTGTTAAGACAGGAATACATAATATTTGTAGCTTGGTTAACTTTAGTTGATTAGTGATTAAAAACATAGTATAGAAAAACATACAAGATACACAATAAGATTTCTTAAAGATTTCACTCAACTTCCATTGTTGTCCACTGTTCTATGCTGCACGGTGGGCATGACTTGACTTAATCCTGTAAACTCCCGATGGAGCATAGGGCCGCAACAACACCTCGCCAACAGACTCTGTTCTGGGCTGCTCTCCTCAGCTGGGTCCACGCCATTCCGGCGGCCTTTGCTTCACTCCTGACCGATCTCCTCCACGTCTGTTTTGGCCTCCCAACTTTTCTTTTCCCTTGTGGGTTCCAGTCCAAGGCCTGTCTTGTAACGTTGTCGACTGGTTTTCGCAGTGTGTGTCCGATCCAGCCCCATTTTCTTTTCCTGATGTCTTGGCTGACTGGGTTCTGGTTGGTCCTTTTCCATAGCTCTGTGTTTGAGATCTTCTCTGGCCACCTGATGTTTAGGATGTATCGCAGGCACTTGTTGATGAACGTCTGTATCTTGTTGGTGATGGCGTTCGTAACTCGCCATGTCTTGGACCCATACAGGAGGACTGCTTTTACATTTGTGTTGAAGAGCATGGTGGGCATACTTTAATCCTATTGTGACAGGCATCCTTTACTGCATATGTCACGAGGTTTTTGTGACCCACATTCAAAATCTTATTAATCTACTTTATAGCATAACATCTTAGCTAATAATTCATATTTTAATAGTATATAAGTTGTAATTCGATGACGAGGAATCCACTCTGAGACTAATAATGGCTGGAGATGGCTTGAATGGGTAATGAAGAAAAACTTTAATATAAGTTTAACATAACAGCAAATGTACAAGTTTCGACAAGGTTTTGTCATCTGGTACCTGAT
>NW_013672030.1:31626-38997 GCF_000517525.1 Limulus polyphemus | reverse complement strand
ATAAGTTGTAATTCGATGACGAGGAACCCACTCTGAGACTAATAATGGCTGGAGATGGCTTGAATGGGGAATGAAGAAAAACTTTAATATAAGTTTAACACAACAGCAAATGTACAATGTTTCGATAAGGTTTTGACCTCATCAGGTACCTTTTAATGATGATGACAAAACCTTCTCGAAACGTACATTTGCTGTTCTGTTAAACTTATATTAAAGTTTTTCTTCATTACCCATTTAAGCCGTCTCCAGCCATATAAGTTGTAAGTTATTAATTTTATAATTCAATATTCTAAAAAAATCCTGACTTGCCCATAGTGTGACATGTAACACATTTTCTTCAGGTATCTCCTCTATTTTATCCACCACCCCTCCACCACGTAAATTACTCACTATAAAATTGTCATTGCTCAGACAAACCATAATTTTTATAGCCTTCCATTTTGTTTGGTTACAGAGCCATCAAATAGAAAATAAGCCCCTTCCTGCTACACCCACCTGTCACATCCTCTTTTCTTAATAGTTCTCTCACGTTTAATTCTATATTATCTATAATAATAGAAGGCCAAGGTTTTCATCTATCAAATGACATATTATATAACGTCATGGTCTGAACAGTTAAATGTCAATTTCACTCGGAGTACCAACATCGTTCCCATGGGAAAGATAATGACTAGCTTTGATGAATTTGTAATGGTTCTTGTAGCAGAGTTAGAAAGCCAGAAAAATTGTGATAATTGTGAAATTGTCTACTTTTTGCATGTTGTTATTCTATGTTCTTTGATGCATTATTTAATTACATAAAAATATTTAGTGCATTACTACATTAGTATTAAAAAAGTAGGGTTAAGTGTCATAAACAATCGACAGCAAGAAAAAAGAAGATTCAGCTAAAAACTTTATTTCTTGTTTATCATGTTTAGTCTTTATATATTATTATTAAAAGTAACTAAAATGTAAAAATAGGGATCTCTAGGTTAGTTAAAGTTAGATTAGGTAAAATAAATAATAATAATATAATAAAAATGTTTGATGAGGCACGCATGCAAGCAGCTCGTGGATAATGTAATTCAATAGCGTAGTGTATTGTCCATGTTCCCAAGTGATTTACAATTTATAATGTCATGAATAATAGTTAAACACGGTTCAAAGGGCAATAAAACAATAAAATTTAATGATAAATATATGTATACTGTTATGAGTTTAAAGCTACTTAAGATAAACAAATGTTGTTTCATGTTACAATTTGAATTGATTCTAGAAAGAAAAAAAAGTGTAATTTAGATTTATTTCAATTATTATTTTTATTGGTTGTTACGAGGTTGGTCAAATTGACCAATGTTGTATAGAGTTAAGGTAGAGAAAATAACAAATAAAATTTAATGTTTTACTGAAAACAAACATTTCAAATGGATTTAGGAGGTTTTTAGAGATTATACAAATCAAATCTGAAATTTTTTATATGAAGAAAATATTTCTAATCTTAACATGAAAATCACTTTGCACATGGACTATTCAAAACAAATACTCGATATATTCACAGACAAATCTTTTTTTTTAGTTTATTTAAAATTCTTCACTAAAAATATATTTTTTTTTTACGTGAAAGACTTGTAATGCTTACTGAAAGACTGCTAAATTTTGTGAGGATATACATACTATATTAAAAGTTTGTAGTATCAAGTCTATAAAGAGTATACAAGTACAAGGAGGTTGTGTGGTCAGTCAAGTCGACTGAGTTCGTGTTGAGAGAGTTAGCCACAGATGCATGTTCAGGTTGTGTTGGGGTGTTGCCCAGTTATGCATTTTCCTATTCCCTACAGATAATTGGTATCTTGAGTCTGTTTTAACAAAGGGTTTTTGGTAATAATTCCGAAGCATAGATTTGTGCTAATTTTTGACTTATTCGTCATAGTTATTGATAGGATGCGAATCACTTCTGTGTTTAGAGCAGAAAAATTGCCAAAATTTAGGAGATATTTATGCCTATATTAGTGATTAAATTCAATTAAAAGATGAAGTATTATAGGAGAAAAAGTGGAAGTGAACTCGTGTAACTCCTGAAATTCAGAGAAATCGAGCATGACCGACTGACTGGCCCAAGTGACACTTGGCTTTTATGATTATGATGATTTTTATAATTTTTTATGATAATGTGATTAAACGACATTAAAAAGATTACAATTTAAAACAAGGAATTTAAATATATTGAAAAATTGTAGTTAGATTAAACAATAGGCTAACTAGTGTGATATACTAGTGCCTTGATTATCTGCTGTCTCTGTTAGATGTGACTTTTTGCTTTCCCCGGACCAACGTAGATAATCGAGGCACCACTGTATATTAATTTACTTTCACATCAACGATTGCATGCTGAAGATCACATGATATGAACAACCACTTGATAGTATTGACTGAACTAGCTGCCTTTAGTCCTGTCTGAGTCTAAATATGCACATTGATTGGTTGAATTGAGAGAAAGAAGAAAAACAAAATAGCGCATAATTAGTAATATGTTGTGCAATTGCAGTGCTTCATTCCTGAAAAAACATGAAGTGCTGAATCCACCATTAAAATCCTAGAAACAAAATCCAATTTAGGACTCAAAGAATGTGAAAATAGTTCCAGACTTCCAAGAGTCCAGAACTGTTTTGGATTCAAGTTCTATTTAGCACAACTCTACATACAAATAAAATGGGAGAAAATACTGGGTGCCATGATGATCTGGCACCTGGGATTTGTCGAAACATGCTTTAATGTTACCCACATCCTTTACCATTCCTCCTATCTCATCCTCTATCCTGACTGGTCCTTCCTCCCTAGAACTTATGCTGCCAGTTTAGGTGGTTTGGCATTTCCCACCCGTCCTCCCTCTCTGTTCCTTTTTGGTTTCCTTTTCCAGTTCACTCCTTAAGGACATATATGATACATACTGCCTCCTTTTGGGGTCCACGTTCTCAAACTTTCATTCCCTGAAACCGTTCCATTTCCTGTGCTCTGTCCCCTGTAATGCTTACTGGTTGGGTTCGTTTACTCATTAGGCTGGCATATTTGTATTTATCCATAAAAGGTCACCATTTCCACAATGTTCTTCTCATCAGATTCGTCACATCACTATGTCTTTGGCTGCACCACCTTGATGTCCTTTGGAAGAGACTGTTCATGTCGAAATGTGGACCTTTTCGAAATGTCGAAATGTGCTCATTATCCGCATGACCTGGCTATATCTTCCTATAGTGGATATCGTTGACCTTCCATGGTGATTCTACACACATCAGTTCACTTTTGTTGGGGTAAGTCTTTTGTGTTTTCTTTTCAGCTTCCCTACTTGTAACATCTACTTTACGGATCACACCTTCTGGCAGGTATGCTTTACCTCAAACCCACATTAGTTTAGAGTAACTATATAATGCTCACTGTAGAGATGGGGTGTTTCTGTAAGACCACTGTCCGCTTTCCTAGTGGTGTGTGTGTGTGTACTAGATATCAATCAATTTCAATCAGTGGTGGAATATCACTCATGGACTTCCTGAGTAAAGCAGAAGGGGATTTCTGCCCATCCCTGCCGACTCTATGGTTGCATTGGTCTGCTTTTCAAAATAAGAACTTGTAGACACCCATTGCACAGTCTCCGGTGGGACATTCTTCCAGGTTCCCCACCATTTTACAAATAAAACCCTACTTGAGTTTTTCCTGGATATTTTTTGCTCAGGTGAACCTCACTAGACGAAAATGTTGATGTCATCATGAATAGATCACATGGTTCTGATGCTCTAGCAACTTGTTGTTATTCCATTTTTTTCACTTCCCCAACCTACTAATGTCGAGGATGAGCTACAGATCATTGTCTGTCAGGTTGAGGCTGGGTAGGTACCTAGCTCATTCTGTTATATCTTCCTACAGGTTGCACCTATCAGACATTCACATCTGTGGTTCACTGCAAGCATTTCTGGCTAGGTTTTTAACACAGGTACATTATCAGGCACAATCCTGTGACAAATAAAACATGTGTTCTTCAGAACATACAGCAATACCATCACTTGTCCAGTGCTGTACGAATTATTACTGCATTCATTTGTGCTAATATTTTCAATTCTGCCTATTTTGTGTTGCTTTCCAGTTTCCTGGGTGAAGAGCATACCTGTTCCAGAAGTTCATACATGTTCATCTCGTGACACACCTGTTCTTTCTGGGTGGTTGCTTTCCACTTAGTTTTATATATGTGTGCCTAAACCAGCCCCTCCACATTTGCAGTGTTGTAAGTTAACATTTTTTTACACTAAAAGTGTATTTACGTTTGGTACTTCCCACCCTTCCTCCCGACTGCTGGTATTTTTATGTTAATACCTGCTAACTCTCAAAAGTGAGGACTGAGCAGGAATAGCAGTCACATGATATGTACATGTTCTGAAAAGGTGGGGAACTGATGGGGTATAAAGACTGGTGAGTTGATTGCAAAAATGTTTTAGTAATGCTTAGAGGGCAAACAAGGATCAGAATAGCTTTGTGGGAGGGGGGGGGAGAGAGTTATTGCCTATCGGAAATACAATTTCAGTGTAAGAAAATGTTAACATCTGGAGTACCAACTTCACCAGGAATTGGGGATTATCTGGAATACAAACTTGAACAGGAACTGGAGAATTAATTCATATTTATTTATTTAGAGAAAAATGTCAGTTTTTATGCTTCTCAGCTAAATGGATTAGCAATGCTATCTATATATATTTAATGTACTTCTGATGTTAATACATGACAAGGTTTATATTCCACAGTAAATCTGCCCAAAGACTTAGTTGATCAGAGTTTAATAACGTATATTGATTATGGAAAATAAAATGATGAAACTTTACAGTGCCCGATTGGGTTTTAGTAGTGTTAAAAATTATGACTTTATCCCACATTTCAGCCATGAATAATTTAAATTTTTTCTTTAATCATTGGTCTGGCCACATCTCGGTAAGAAAAAAATTCTACAAGGTGGGTGTGTAAAACATTTATCTTAAGCTAAAGTGAAGTGGGTAAGAAAGAGTCCTCTTGTGGTTTTCAAGTGAATTAAATGGAGAGTACCATTTTTTATTGTTTGATTTGAGAAACATATTTCTTAATTTTTTTTTCTAGCTAAGCACTGTTCATATATAGTGTTTAAAACCTGGTAAAGTTTACGGTGTGTTAAGAATTAAAAGAACTGCCTGGTAATGGATGCAGTAACCTATTGAAAAGTGATTTATAAATACTTAAGTGTTGTACCTTTTTTTACTCTTATTGTAATTCCTTGCAAAGGTGAATTTTTTGTTTGAAATAAATTATTATTATTATTACATACTGAAATAATACAACACGTATATTAGCTATTTATTGAACTTTCATTTGTTAAAATATTTCATCTTTTTCTTTCATTTGCCTTTTGGACTGATGTAAACCTACAGTGCTAATGGTAAGTTTTAGTTTGAATAGGATGCTAAAAATATAACATGTTCTGTTGTAATTCATATCAATTTATTTGAGACAACCTATATATTTGGATGACCATAAAGGTTTTAAAAAACACATTTATTTTGTATTTTAAACAGTAGCAATTAAACCTAAATATTAACCCTTTGAGACAACCTATATATTGTGATGTTCATGAAGAGTTTACAAACCACATTTTATTTTGTATTTTAAACAGTAGCAGTTAAACCTAAGTATTAACCCTATGCATATAGGATGGTCAAAATACACAATACAACCTTTTTTATAGTTACATTAAAAATTTAATGAAACTGTTTTATTTTCAATTTATATTACTAAACTTGGCATCAAAATGTTGTTTATAATTCAAATTTTTGTATTGTCTAAGTTTCAATTTCTTAATTTCAAAAGTAAATATTTAAATACATTTTCGGTCTGCACCTCTCTGAGTTACGTTATAAGGTGGCTCTCTGACTTCTTCATTTATAGATATACTATAGACATTAACGAGCCTGACTGCTTTACTGAGACATCACTATATTTCTTTAACCCTCCTATATTTTCTCTAATATTGCTATTAGGCATGTTTATTACCAATAGAAAGAGCATATCCTGAACTGTATAAAGTAGATGATTATTGTGTTTTATCAGTCAAAGCCAATGTGTATGAGGAAAGCTTGATGTTTGTAGACTAATGATGTTGCTCAAAGCAGTAATGGAATTTTTTAATCTATTTATACATTAGGTAGAAAGCCAGGTAAATTATAGTAGTTTTAGGACATTCTATACTAGTGCTTGATGTAATTTTTATGTTCAAAAATGCATATTTGAAAGCTACATTAATTATTTTTTGGACAACCAACAAAGTGCAAATGGCCACAGGGCTAAAGTAAATGCTAAATTTCTTGTTTTTTATGTATAGTTTTTATTTATTGTTATATATTTTTTTTAACAAAAGTAACTAAAATTTATGTATTCAAACTTATCAGGTTAGATAAGAAAATTTAATGAAAAATATTAAATAAAAATTTATTGTGATCACTCCTTGGTGAATGCACACAATGTACACAGTTTGCTGTTACATGATGTAACCTGATACTTTCTTTACTCAAGTTTTCCCTTTGGGTGATATATTGATTGTCATATTAGTGAAGGTAGTTTGAAGTACAGAAATAAAATAAAAGAATTAAAAGATAGCAGATGTCAAAGGTTAGAAAGCTGAAACTGTTAGGATATATAATTATAATTGTCTTATGCCAAGGTTTTTCTAGACATGGACACACAAATCGATCCGCCAAAGTTCACTCTAGAAAAAGTCTCTTACACAAAAAATATAGCACTTAGTCTGAATTTAGATATTAGCATCATTATAAGGACATTATAAGTTTCCAATAACATGGACACTTTTAAATTTAAAATTTTGAAATTTCCATTCCAAAATACATATATTCCAAATTAGTTATTACAATGCTTACTATTCTGAATTTATTAGATACAATAGAAATTGATTATAATTACAAGATTTTTATGAATAGAGCTTGTAAACTAACTCTAAGTTTTCTTAATCAAGATTTCTTTGGGCATTTTAGACAAAAAAAAATTCATTCAATTCTGTGGGAAATTTAACAGTATTCTTACAAAAATTATGGATTTATAAATTTTAAAATATATCATGACCTCTTAAAACTTTTATATCTACAATTTTATTCCTTGTTGTTTATAGTAATAGTCAACTGCTTTAGTGTATTGACCACTATTGGTTTTATCTGCCATTAGTTTAAGTTATTATTCTATATATTGTTAATATTATTTAAAGCTTGCAGTGGATAGTGGGAACTATTTGGAAGGTAGAATACATGCAACGTTTTGATCACTAGTGTGATCATTTTCAAGCACAGCACAGACCATTTAAATTTGAATATT
>NW_013672030.1:20156-30789 GCF_000517525.1 Limulus polyphemus | reverse complement strand
AGACAAAATTAAAAGTTGTAACTTTCATTTTGAAAAAAGTAATATTCATTTAGGATGTTGTAGAGTTTAGGCAAATATATTATGAAAACATAAGATTAAGTATTTTTATTTGTAACATAAAAATCATCTTTCACTCAAACTGACTTATTAAAGTCTTTATAAATGCACAGACAAATCTTTAGTAAAAATACTTCATTAAAAAATCGGATTATTTGTGTACAACAAATGTGTGATATTTACTAAACTCTTGCAAATTTTTGTTAAGATACACATGGTACATTCAGAGCTATAATTTGTTTAGTTTCACAATTTCATGGTGTTTACAAGGTCAGTCATATTGATTGATCTGTTTACTAAATGGTTGCTAGCTCTATTTAAAACTGATTGATCTGTTTACTAAATGGTTGCTAGCTCTATTTAAAACTGATTGATCTGTTTACTAAATGGTTGCTAGCTCTATTTATGTGATTTGAGAAATTTACTATTTCTTTGTTAAGATACACATAGTACATTCAGGGCTATAATTTGTTTAGTTTCACAATTTTATGGTGTTTACAAGGTCAGTCATATTGATTGATCTGTTTGCTAAATGGTTGCTAGCTCTATTTATGTGATTTGAGAAATTTACTATTTCTTTGACAGAACCCAGATTACATGAAAAATAACTTCTTCTTGTGTATAGAAACAATGCATGCACCCGACAAGGGAGACCAGGAAAATGTAAGTAATGATGCTTACCAATTAGAAAGTCTGGTAATAGCTAAGAACTGATATTAAGATGATGTGTAGAAGTTTTGTTCTTTATTATCCATCCTATGTCATTCTGTTAGCTAGTTTTCTAACTTGACACTGAAAAACTTTGTCACAGTTGTTAGCTAGTCTTCCAAATTCTTTGTGAATGTAAAAGTAATGTTTAAAAATGTTCTTACTGTGTGTATATGTGTAACCACACAGTTTTTATATAATATATTAAGGCTTATAATACTCTTTCATTACTTCTTCTTACTAAAACCAGTTTAATCATCATCACTAGTGAATACTGTTTTATCTGACAGTAGAGAAGCCACATTATCAAAAAACGTAGTTGTGGGAGAAGGGGGATTGTTTGCTATGGTGTTAGAGCTGTATTTACTTATGTGAAAGAAACTTGGTGGACAAAAATTTAGTGTTGAGTGTATGCAAAATTAGATCAAAGGTCAACACTTTTTATATCAATTCTTTGTTTGAATTGTAATTTCAGGAGTTTTTGAAATGGATTGTTAGTGGAAAGTGACAAAAATAAAAAGTTAAAATAAATCAAAGTAGATTTTTATTTAGTTGAAATTTATTTCACAGTTGTTGGTTTGTTGTTGACAAAATCTGTAGTAAGGAAGGACTTGTGTAAATCTGACCATTTGTTTTTACTGTCAGAAAACATATTACTTCTTATTCATCATTGTTTCTACTGTTTCTAAACACATTTGTTCTTGTTAAGCTTTCTATTGACTTTTGTCCTTGAAAACTTCAGTGTCTGCTGTAACATTAAACATGCTGATTTAAAAATTAGCATCTTTTATCACATTTAAAATGCCCAGTTGAAAGTTTTGCTATCTGTTATGTTTATCTGACCAAGTTGAAAGTTAGCAACTTTTATTACATTTAACTTGCCAAGTTAAAAGGTTTAGTACCTGTTATTGTGTTTATCTTGATAAATTGAAAGTTAGCATCTTTATTGTGTTTATCTTGCTAAGTTGAAAGTTAGCATGTATTATCACATTTAAAATGCAAAGTTAAAAGTTATGTATTTTGTTCATATTTATCTTGTGAAGTCCAAACTTAGTATTTCTTATTGCATTTAAGGTACTGATTGGAAAAGTGTAGTATCTTTATCATAATTATCTTGCCAAGTGTGAAGTTAGGATCTGTTATCACATTTAAGTTGCCAAGTCAAAAAAATTTAGTATCTATTAACACTTCTTAAGTTGAAAGTTAATATCTGTTATCAAATATAACTTGTCAAGTTGAAAGTTTGTGTTATCACATTTATCATGCCAAGTCAAAAGGTTTAGTATCTTATGTTTAACAAACCAGATTTAAAGTTATATAATTTGTCAACACATCTTATTATTAATGCCTTCAATGATTTGCTTGAGATGACTTATGCACCCTCAATGCTTAAAAAGTATTTACCAGTTAATTTGAGGAAAACATTTCTTGCTATGTTTTTAATTATTTGCCCAAATTTATTCATGTGAACTTTATTGGATTTATTCCAAATTATATATCATAAACATGGAGAAAAGCATTGCTGTTCTTTACTGTAGTTTCATTTAAGTAATATATATCTCATGTAAATCCAGATATGAAACGTCTATTTATCCAGTATATGTTGTGTAGTAATTTAATAACAGATCATAAAATAATTTTTGTTTCATTAATATATATAAGTATAGTCTTATAAAGTATAAAACCCTATTTTTTAGTTCATTTCCAAAAAAGTTAAGTTAAAGGTTTTAGTGTGTCTCATCACTTTGAACATCTGTGTGTATTATTACATTACATTTATTGTACCAAATTTCTTTTTATAGGTGCATGAGCTTTCTCCCGAAAAGTTAAAACAACGAGATGTTGTACTTATTGATATAGCAAATGACCCAATTGAGAGTAGGGTAAGTTTTTTCAGAGTTTGCTAGTAATTATTGCAGTGTTCAACCCTGAAGTAAGTAACGAGGTGTAAACAACAGCTGCTGTAATAGAAATACACTAACAATTTACGAAATTTTAAATTCCAATACAGTACCTTATATCTACTCACAACAGCTTTTTCTTGGCTTATACTGCCCTCTATCGGCGCAAACTTTCGCAAATAATGATGCAGTAACCCTCCACCAATAGGAGTGCAACACTATCCCTATTGTAAGTAGCACCCTCTTTACTGTTGCAACTGTTAACCACTTCTCGATTAGCAATCTTATTGTACAGACATATTTTTCGCTTGTAGTTTGACTGACTTATGCAGATGTTTTTCATCTCTTGTTTTTCAGGCTTTTCCACTTCTTTTCTAAATCAGTTACATTTGTTATTTAACGTTTTGTTAATTCTGGTGGAGAGTTATGAATTATTTTTTTCTTTTCTCTCTTCTCTCCTGCTTCACTTCTGTGAGTTTTGAATTTGCAGTTTCAGGTGGTCAGGACTACAACTGTTGTTACTCCTGCTGTGAATTTCCCAACCACACACATGGGGTCAAAACTGAGGTTGTCAGCACATGAAGTGATGGCTCTGGTGCATCAGTAATTGGTCAATTTCATGCTACATTCCAAACATGCTGAGGATTTGCCTATTATACTTGCTCAAGGTTTGATTGATTGGGAAGAGGTAAATTTGGACAGCCTTTTTCCCACTCCTGAATGTCTCTCTCAGTCACTTGTTATTTTGGGGAACTTTCCCAGGCTTCCTTTGCCTTTTCTGTGATTGATTACTCAGGAATGTAATGTTTTGTCCTTCTCTTCTACTTCGAATGATTTTACCCCTGCCCTTATCAGGGACAATCCTTTGGTTGATATTTAGTTTACTTCTTCCCCAGATATTAGGGTTGATGCGAGTCATTTGGGGAAGCAGATGTGTTTGGGGGTCAGTATGCCTGAACCCCCATGTACTAGGGACAATTTTACTTTTGCTTATCATCATTCTGACATCCCTTATTTAGCCTCACAGCATTTGCAGTTGCTTATCCCTTTGCGAGGCTTGGACCTCATTTTTCGGTTCCTTTTTCCTTTGCTGTTTCGGGCTTTGGAAACTTGCTGTCAATACTCTGTCAAGCGTCATTTTTGGGTTATCCAGCGTCAGTGACTATGTTCTCGGGTCAAGGCTCGTGGAGGCCACACTCCTTTACTGTGCCCATGTTTGGAGGTCCTTTGCAGTGGATACTTGGGCACTGAGAGTCTGGTCCTCCAATTCCATTCATGGGTTCCTGTTTTATGCCAGCATCTTTCAGAGGTGGTTTGGGACTTACTTCATAAGTGTGCCATCAAATGAGGTGGACCTTCTTGTCTGTTTGTTGTTCTCAATAAGATGGGGGATTGGTGCCTGGTCATCAATTTATAGTCTCTGGGCTGGTTCTTAGTCCTTCTCAAGTTCACCATGGAGTTGTCTTTAGCTCTTTGTTGGAGTTTTCACTCCTAGTTTCTGGACAATGGTGGTTGATGTGTCAGATGCATACCTCCATATCCCATACATTCAGTCCATATCTTTGCTTTGCTCATCAAATGTGTGTTTCACTTTTGGGCACTTCCATTCAGAATTGCCTTAGCACCCTATGGGTTCTGTTGGGTTGTCTGGGCATTTTGCTTGCCTGATTCATGCCAGGGGTTTTCATTTTCACCATTATATGGTTGACTGGCTACTTCAGGCCTCCTTACATGAAGAATCTGCCCTACCTTCTCAGTTTCTTCTCCAAGAAGATGCCAGGGTGGATTGGCTTGCCAAGGTGAAGTTTTTCTTTTGATGTCCACAAATAGATTTTGGTTCATCTGTTGGTTTTTTTCAACTCCATGATCAGTCTCGTCCAATTTTCTCTCCTTCGGTTGAGGGTTATCAAATGTTGCATATGCAGCATCTCCTCATCTCCTTCTCCAACTGTGCGAGAGGTTCTTCCTGTTTTTGGGATGTGAGCTTCTGTGGAAGCCCTCATTCCTCTTGGTTATGTCCACATTCGTCATTTTCAGTAAGTTTTGTTAGACCAATGAAACCTTGTTCGGGATCTCTTAGATGCCTCTCTCACCCTTCCCCTTTCCTTCCAGGCCAACTCTGCCTGGTGGTTGGATCAGGACAACGCTACTATGGTTGTTCCTCTTCCCCCTTCCTCATCCGGTATGTCACCTTTTTATGGATGCTTCTTTTTCCAGTTTGGAGGCATATCTCAACACTCGGGAGGTTTTGGGGAGATGGACTCTTTACAAATCATCTCTCCATATCAATATTGGATCTTCATGCAGTTCTTCAAGATTTATTTCACTTTCTGTGGGCTCTTTAGGAGCCAATTGGTGATGATACACTCCGACAATTCTACAATAGTCTCGTACATCTCCAGGCTAGGGGGCATGCAGTCGAGAGACCTCTGTTTTCAAACATTGGATTTCCTATCTTGGGACCACAGCCGTCACGGCACTTTGTTGGTGTTTCTTCCACAGGACTGAAAGCTAAGGAAGCCACACAATGCAAAAGTCAGGCTCTTCTCCTGAGGAACCAGACAAACACCACACTTACAGACGAAGTGTGGGAACAGATGGATAACGCACACCTGATTTGGGGCTGAAATAGGAGTGTTGAAGATAAAGGAAGAAGAAGTGGGGGGGGGGGGACACCAAAAGCATGTACAGCATTGAAAACCATGTTTGAGCCAGCCAGTACAGAGCCACCAATAGAACACGACACAAGTTGTCTGAATTATGGCAAGGTCATGTGTTCTAGGAGATGAATAGGAGAATATACATACAAGTACCAACCTGTCCAATCCAGACTGAGAGCATCTACTGCCCCAACCAAAGGATGAGGAACTGGAGACCAAAATTGGAGAAGCTATATATTAAAATGAGTGGCAAAAGCATCCAAATTAGAAACACCCCACTAAGCATATAACCCCTGAAGAACTTGAGGATCCTAAAACCACTCCGTAGGTAGAATCTTGTCTGTCAATCCACAACAAGATACAGGGCACCTCCATCCTTCCTACAAGGCAGTTTACCAATATTAGTGGTACAAGTACTGCTGTTTGTCTGTCTGATGTGGTTATCATCTTTCTCATCCTAATGATTCTTGCATCACGTCCATTTTTGACTTGGCTTTTTGATGGAGGCCTTTGAAGTTTCTCTTGTGAGCTATCGAGTGGCTTTCTCAGCCATGTTTTAGGTTTCCAAATACGCTCATGTCTTCTGGTCGCCAGTCTTGTCCATATTGTTTCATTCCATCTGCATTTCCCACCATCCTCACCTTGCTTCACTCCCTGAATGGAATCTCAATGTGGTCCTGCATGCTTTTCCCTTCCTTCTTTTTGAACTTTTGTCTTTGTGTTCTTTTTGTCACCTTCCTTGAAGTCCCCTTTTTCTTGCTCATATTGGTGTGCGGGTGTCGTAGTTCAGTTGTTTTCATGACTGATGTCCGCCGTGTCTTTGTTTCATAGTTCTATGTTCTCTTCTTTTCACATCATTTCTTTCTACTTAAACAATTTGGCTGCCTGAGAGGGTAATTCTGCATTTACATTTATATCCCTTCCCTCTAACCGTTTTGATCTCAACTGCCTCCTTTGCAAGGTCAGGGCTCTCCAATGGTATATGATACACACTGCTCCCTTCTGTGGTTCCCATTTTCGTTTGTTTATTCCTTGGACTCCTAACCTTTTCTGTGACTTTTCTCCCACTACCTTTATGGGTTGGATTCGTCAGTTGATTCACAAGGAGTGTTCTTCACTTTCTCCTGACAATTATAGTCTTTTTCATGTTTCTTTCCATCAGATCCATGTCCCTGGCCTGTGCATTTCTGTCTGCTCTTGGGGGACATCATCAGTGCCGGTATGTGGACCACTCCACATACTTTTACACCTTTTTTTTTTGGTGAGTGGTAAGTACTCCATTCATTTTCATTTCTTTGCAGGAGTCTTTCTTGCATGTTTGGATCCCATTCTGTGGCGAGTGTTGCCTGACCAGTCTTAAATTTGCACTGTGTGACTTGTGCTCATGTACATCTCAGATGATCTGTGGCATTGAGGTTCTTCCTAACAGGGACCTGACATACACTTCCAGATACTGCCAGATGTTAGTCGATCAACTCCGTTACTGTGGCTTTTCTGCTATTCAAAATACAATGTAATATAACATAACCAGATCATATTACGCCACCATTGAGATGGAGTGTTCCACGAGACTGCAAGTAGGTGTACCTCATGGTATTTTGCTTCATAAATATTTGTCCCGGCATATACACTCATGGACTAACATGAGTAAAGAAGACAGAGATTACTGCCCATCTCTGATGATCTGTGGCATTTGAGGCTCTTCCTACCGTGGACCTGAAACATCTAATTATACACCCCACCTCTTCTTTAGAGGGGTGAACATAAAAAGAAATTGTGGCTAGAACTACAATATACTCCAGAAAGTTGTGCCCCCTAATGGCACAGCTGTATGTCTGCGGACTTACAAAGCTAAAAACCAGGTTTCGATACCCGTGGTGGGCACAGCACAGATAGCCCATTGTGTAGCTTTGTTCTTAATTACAAATAAACCAAAAATTTGCTCTAACAACTTAGTCTATTTAAATAGGAACAGATTTACCTTTACTCATAGGAGACTGGTAATTGTTGAACTAGTACCTGGACCATGAGTGCTTTCCTGGCTTGATGACCAAATTTTTTTTACTTTGATTGTGTGGACCAGGAATCTATAAGCTATTGATTCAACCAATAAGCAATATTCAATAATATTCCGCACAATAACACTAGTTCAAACATGGTAGAATATGTAGACATCAGTGTCAGAATTTTATGTAAGAACTGACTCTTCCCCAATCTTGTATGAAAAGTTTGAATTTGTTCATGAACATTAAATATAATTCTGATGGAGTTTGATATGTGGTTCCTGTATAGACCAATTTTAAAAATTCCTATATGCATTTATCTTGTTAAATATTCAGTATTAATAGGCTATTGGAAAATAAACTAAGTAACTTTTAACTAATAATAAATATCCTGATAATGAAATATAACAATTTTAATATCTTTAATTAGAAATATTCTCAAAATAAAGAGAGAGGCATCAATAGAGAGCCTGCTTATATCACTTGGAAAACCCATATAATAAGCATAAGGATCAATTACTTATTAATATTAAATTAAAACAACTTAAGTTCTTAATATTTGATAAATTAAATTTTTTATTTAAAAAATATATTTTGCTTATGGTATTCGTGTTGAGAGAGAGAGAGACTCGTATATACATGGGGTACTCAGTCTCTCTCTCTCAACACGAATATGTAAATTGTATATACATGGGGTACTTATTTACATATTCGTGTTGAGAGAGAGAGAGACTCGTATATACGTGGGGTACTCATTTACATATTCACGTTGAGAGACTCATATATACATGGGGTACTTATTTACATACACACTTTATAGATTGTCCCTAATTACTTTCTTTTGAACTTGAAAGATTTTTATTAAGAACTTCTGATCAATTTGAACTTTCTAAGTGTGATACATAAATTCCAAACAAAGTGTACTGGAGGTTTTTTTTCCAAATCATAGACAGTACTTTATTATTTGATATTCATATAAGTACATATATTGTTTACAGAAAAGGTTAATGGGTGCTTAATGTAAGGTCAATGTTGACACCAGTCTTTAAATAAAAATATTTAACTGATTGTTTCATTTTCAGGATTACAATGAATTAGAAGACCCAAAGAAGTTTCAGTCCAAAAAAACAGGCAGAGGTCCTTTAATTGGTAATTGGCAGGTTAGTACTGCTAACTTGTGTGCTATTTACTGTTGTCTATTGAATCCTATTGCTAGTGTGCTGTCAGTTGTTACTTTAACTTTGTCCTGTTAAGTAAATGTTACTGTTTATTTAGTTCAGTTGTCAATGTCTTATTACATGTTGTCACTGTTCTGTTGTGTTTTTGAGTGCTACTATCACTGTGGTTTGGGTGTTATTGATTGCTACTATGTGTTGTGGTGTGCTAGTGTGTTTTGTTGTCAAAATATGATACAAAAATTAAAATCATGCATGTAAATTTCATAATTTACAGACAACAACTAATCCAGTGATGTGTGCCTACAAGCTCGTGACTACAGAATTTAAATGGTTTGGCTTAAAGAACAGGGTAGAATCTTTCATTCAAAAGGTAAGGATATGGCTTAAAGAACAGGGTAGGATCATTAATCCAGAAGGGAAGTGCTTGATTTACAGAACACAGTAGAATTTCCATCCTAAAGGTAAGTTTGACTTACCTTGGAAATTTTCTCTGATTATCTAGTTGAAAACTGGCAAATGCAGTTATTACAACAGAGGCTCATTAATTTGTATTGGTTGATTTTTAATTTTCCTTAATTACAGTTCAATGTATCTTTGAGAGACAAATGTCCTAAAGTTGTTTACAAGCCAATTCTATTCATCAACAAAATTCAAAGTTTATGGTATTCCTAAACACATCTTTCGGGTAGATCCTACAGATAAAAGGAAATTCTTTCAGGAAGTATAGAATTAATATTAATTCTGATTGAGTTTAATATAAAAAAAACTTAACAGAATGTAACAAAGCCAAAATTATTATTTCTTGCAACACATTCAAAATACGAGCACACTGACAAAGGACAATGCTATACTGGAGAGCTGTGGGTTAGTCTAATTTGGAACAACTTGAGAAAACTTTTACAGACAGAGATAGTGTAGCATTATATATATATATATAGAAGGTTCTATAATGCCATTCATCTGAGCATGTGCTACCCAAGTCATCTATGGTCATTCCAGTAGATAAATAAAGGAAGGTATATACTCAAGGTATCATTTGACCTGCCAGTGAAAGATATACCATCTTCTTTACATAGTGCATTCTGCTGTACTGTAATTTTTCCACAAGAAAGCATAAATGATACCATAGGAGAATTATTCAGAACAACAGATGAAAGGAACTCAGCCATATTTTTGACCAGTGTTCTACTTTCAAGTCTAAATACATTGTGTGTGTGTGCACAATAATATTTATGAGGAATTTGTGTTCAGTTTACTAAATAGACAGATAACACCTTGTATGCCTACATACTGCATTGTCCACAAATTGATTCTGATCATCATCAATGAACAAAACTGGCCAATTAGTGTATGAGAGCAATAAAATGTCAATTGTTTTATGACTTTTTGTGTTTTAATAACTTTTAAGACATGTTGAGAGATCCTATAAATGCTCTTTAGGTTATATTGGATCTACCACTAGGTAGTTACTAATTTGCATAGAAGAAAATGCCAGTTTAAGTTCTGTATCATTTTCTACCTTTAAGAACCATGTAGTGAATAAGTTTAATGAATGTATAAATAGAGAACTATTTAAAATCCTAGTGAAGGCAAATAATGAACAGGAATTCCATATAAGGGAAAGTCTACTAATTACTATACTAATACCAGAATTGAATGAACAAAATATTACGGTTTATTTATTATTAAAGATATAAGAATGATGGTTTAGTAAAGTTTTCCATTTTAACTGTAATTTTAATCAGTCAAGTTAGGCAAAGTATCACCTTGGTTGTGATAATTTGGGTTCAGTTGTTTGACTGTGAGAATATTCCACCAGTTAACCTTGGATGTGATAATTTGGGTTTAGTAGTTGTTTGACTGTGAGAATATTCCTCCAGTTCATCTTGGCTGTTATAATTTGGGTTCAGTTGTTTGACTGTGAGAATATTCCTCCAGTTCACCTTGGATGTGATAATTTGGGTTCAGTTGTTTGACTGTGAGAATATTCCTCCAAATTCACCTTTGTTGTGATAATTTGGGTTCAGGTGTTTGACTGTGACAATATTCCTCCAGTTCACCTTCGTTGTGATAATTTGGGTTCAGTTGTTTGACTGTGAGAATATTCCTCAAGTTCACCTTGGATG
>NW_013672030.1:0-19156 GCF_000517525.1 Limulus polyphemus | reverse complement strand
GATAATTTGGGTTCAGTTGTTCGACTGTGAGAATATTCCACCAGTTCACCTTGGATGTGATAATTTGGGTTCAATTGTTTGACCGTGAGAATATTCCACCAGTTCACCTTCATTGTGATAATGTAGGTTCAGTTGTTTGACTGTGAGAATATTCCTCCAGTTCACCTTGGATGTGATAATTTGGGTTCAGTTGTTTGACTGTGAGAATATTCCTCCAGTTGACTTTTTCTCTGAATACCATCAGTATTTAATATCTATAGAACATGAACTTAATGACTGAGTGGGTAAAAAACTGGATATTTTAGTATGTTTTATGCTCCAAATTATACGCTGAAAGCTGGTGAAGCAATAAAACTAGTATTATTGGTGAAGTGACACTAATCGCCAAGGTTTAAGTTTGTCTTCATTAATCCATTATGGACTATAAGTGTGAAAATAGTATTTTAAATCAGTCTTTTGAATGCTACACGTCTCTGCTTGTTGTTGTTGAAAGATTTATAAGTAGATAAAATATTCCTTTTATCATTCAAAGGATTAGTTCTAACAGTGTCTGTTAATGTTTTACTGATTCCAACAAACATATTTTATGGTGAATTCTGATCTTTTTCTAGTTTTATGGCTGCGAAATGGTTAATACAATTGCTATGTAGCCCTAATCACTAAGGGTATTGCCCCTGTTTAGATACAGATGCTCAGAACAGGATATACTTATCCAGCTGTAAAGTAGTTAGTTTTTCTGGCCAGTAGTCATCTTAACCTGAAAAATTACACAATAATTTTGGATATTACAGTAATGTCCCATGATGATTCAGGTTGCATTGTTTTAAGTTTCAGTATTAATATAGAATACCCCTCATCTTTTTTTCTAGAGTTATAGACGAATTTTCTTGAATTTTCACCGTCAAGTTTTCTGTTGGTTAGATCACTGGTATGGTTTAACGATGGAAGAAATCCGGGCAATTGAAGATGAAACCAAGAAAGTACTGAATAAGGTAAACTGAAGTTTTATGTTTTACTATTAGACCTACAGTGGAGTAGAACCTAGTTCATTCTGATAGCTCTAAAACAAGTATCTGATTCAAATCTTTGAAGTGTATTAACTGTATGTGTGGGTCCAAGGATGTTTGTCACAACCTTTCTTAATATCATGTTTGATGTAAAGTTTGAACTATCTAGGTTTTAATTTCAAAAGAACAATGTCTCCATCTTCTCTGTGTCACATGATGCAGCTTGAACTTTAAACTCTCCTTTGTACTGTTGACAAGAAAACACGAGTAATTATGTAATTTTTAAAAGCATGAGTTGGAAGGAGCTGCTGTAGTGGATGTAACAAATTTATTGATAACTCAGAAAATAAAGATGAATGATTTTTTATCTTAAATTTGAGCCTATCAGTACTTATAGTTGGTGTTTCTAATTGGTAGACATTCTGAAACCCATATAAGGGAAGAATTAAAATTCTAACATTGAGGTATCATATGACATGCAAAGTGAAGATCAGAACATTGAGGTATCATATGACACACAAAGTGAAGATCAGAACATTGAGGTATCATATGACACGCAAAGTGAAGATCAGAACATTGAGGTATCATATGACATGCAAAGTGAAGACTGAAAATTTATTTAAACATTTCCTTTTTTCAATTAATACATACAATAAAATTATTTATTTAAATTTTGAATGTAACCATAAAAGTTGTAACTAGTGTTTTGACCCCACTTTTGCAGATAGAATTAAAAGCTCTCAGTGATGTTATCAGTTACAAATTTTACTTAGTTGGCTTTGTACTATCCATACAATGTTAACCTCTTAACGTAGTTATCAGTTTGAGGTTTTTTTGCTTATAATAAAAGATTATGTAAAAGTAAGTTTTCTTTGTTATCAGTAAAGGTTTTGGTGATTAGTTCCAAAAATAATATGATAGTGATATCGAAGAGAACTTATGTCAGACTAGTTTCATGACTTGATACTACCTTGAACATTGTTTTTTGTTTGTTTTTCAGCAAATTAACGAAGGACCAGTCCGAGGAACGCAAGGTGACGAATAAATACACTTAGCAGAACTTGAGTAGATTTAATTAACACAAACTGTCGTGATGATGTTTATGAAACTAAAAAGTCAACCTCTGCTGTTAGAGAGCCTCCCATTCACCTCCAACCTGTGTGTGTTTTCATTCCTCAAGTCTTCTTAAAAAATGCCAAACAATATAGTGATTTATATGTGTATAATGGTATGTTGCTGTCATTATGTGATACTTTAAAATGTAATCTTATAACCTATGTCTTGGTTGATTTTAATTCTTCTACATAAGTGTAAGGTCTACAGTATTTTTTTGTACTTTAATGTTTGTGCAACTTTTGTTTTTCTAGACTCACAAATTCTTGGTGTTTTGCCATGGCTATTGTATAGTTTGCTATCCAGATTTATAGCATATTGATGGATTAATAATAAAAGCAACAAATTTCTGGTACTGTATTTTGATAAATTACAGCTATAGAGATCACATGTTACACACTAATGGCAGAAGTAGCAAAACTGGTACTAATAACTTTTAATCAATAGTAGAAAGTCTGCCTAGAGGTGTTTGAGGCTGTATTTTTTTCATAACAATATCAACTGTCAGCCAAATCTACTTAAGTTGAGTTTCAACGAGCGATAACTAGTAACGTTATTGTTAGGAAAAATGACTGTTTTGTGGTGCACC
The DNA here is from genome assembly GCF_000517525.1 of Limulus polyphemus. NCBI lineage: Eukaryota > Metazoa > Arthropoda > Merostomata > Xiphosura > Limulidae > Limulus > Limulus polyphemus. The sequence goes on along the minus strand of NW_013672030.1, from coordinate 16,447 downwards.
TCTTGATCAATAAATTAAGTTCTTATGAGGTTTGCTTGAAGAGGCTACATTCTTATCTAGTCTGTTAGAAAAACAACAATTCACAATTTCAGGGGTTATGTATGTTCTTACAGAATTTCCCCAACTGTTACAGCATGCTAATTGAGTTTACTGTCACATTTTGATAAAATCTTAAACTTGAGTGAAGATTGCTTCTTTGGGGAGGGTTGAAATTTCTAATAGTTATATAACAGGTACACTGGCATTATACCAATTGTCTTAAAAGTCAAATTAGTGATGGCACATCAAATGAAAAACTTTAATTTCTTTGAACAGTTTAGGTGTTATGTGTTTAAGTAATATTATTACAGTTCAGAATTCAGCTCCTGCCACAAAATGAGTAGTAATGCCATTATTGTTAACTAAATTAGACATACAGTCAGCTACAATAAAGATGGTTTATTTGACAAGGCATGTTCTTTTTTTTACCCATTTCATCAAATGTAGAACAATCTTTACACAGTAACCAGTTTTCTATAAGAAGATTACGTTTCTCAACACTGCTCCTACCACATAATGTACTTTTAGCGGACATGCCTTGTCAAATAAACCATCTTTATTGTAGCTGACTGTATGTCTAATTCTTTGTTAGCATTTTCTTTCCTAAGCAACTATAAGTCAGTAATTTAATGCATTGTACAGAATTCTAATAGAAAATGGTGCTTTTAATGATTTAAGTTTTCCTTAGGAATAACTTGAAGTGAATAAAAAAGGTATAGTAACATTACAACAGTTGATGATCAAATAGTATCCCATATTACTTGTATATGTTATCTATATTTACAGATGTTTGGCTGTACGTTGATCACCATGAACTAAAATTTCCAAAACCTCCAGCCACAACTTTCTTTTTCTTCTTCAGTGGTGGTGTAGGCAAATCCTTTTCTTTACCTTTACTGTGAAATTCAAACCTTTCAATTACATACTTTTTAAATAAAGATTCACCTTTTGTGGTAATAAGATGTGTACATCCAAAAAACCTTAACTTTATGACTATAAATACAAGTATTTGGTAAACCATCTGCCTGTTTATATAGTCTTTCAATAGGAACCATTTTGTTTTTGAACATTAGAGTGTAAAAACAAACTGGGCATGTATATATTTATGTTTCTAACTGTGTAAATTGTTATTGAACATTAGAGTGTAAAAACAAACTGAGCATGTATATATTTATGTTTCTAACTGTGTAAATTGTTATTGAACAACAATACTTTAAATGACTAAAGTGGTTGGGGGAAAAAGTTAATTTTAACACCTAACCTTTAGATAGACTAGTCAGTGAAATGTTTTAACAGCCCAACAATCACTGTTCTAAACCTTTAAGTTTGATTTTTAATTGAAGATGCATGACTATAACTGTGATGATTTATCCCAAACATTTCTGACTACCCTTTCTTTACTGATCCAAGATATTAGTGTTTTAATACCACCTATAAATTAAGGTTAATATTCCTTCCAAGCAGAGTCCAAAGTAATTATTTTCCTTTTTTTAGGACCTTAAGTGTCTGCATTGAATTGACGGTTTCATACATCTAGAACTAGATTTTGGGCACAGATAAAAATAAACGAAATACAGCGAATATCAGAGAAATTTCTAACTTTGCTATAAAAAGAATTAGGATTATTCTACCATCTGATACTCACCTCTCTTCCAAATTTAGGTACTTCCCAACTCCTTCTCTGAAAACCTTCAGTTGGATACTTTTTTTATTCGTAGTCGTGGCTTTTTTTTCTTCCTCTTTTTTCTTGTATTCTTCTGCTCTCTCTTTAGCTAACTATGATCATACAATTTAATGTGGAAATGGTTTTAATTTTTTTTCCAAATCCATAATGTCTCACAGACAACACGTTAAAAACATGAAAAATAAATATGTTAGTTACTAGAACATAGCAATTAACTGGATTAATGTCACGAAAATAATCAACTATTGCCATTGTTTGTTTGGTGTTAAACATATTACTGTGGTTATTAAAACCTGCAACAGTAAACTGGTATTTCAATCAAATCTTCTTACCTGTTCATCAACCTCTTCATAAGGGTTAACAAAGACAGCAACCTTCAGAATCTTGATGTCTTCCTTTGTTAGAAAAAAAAAAGATGAAGTCTTATATTTATCTACTGTTTTGACTTCCCTTTATCAGGATCCTGATTAATTATGATCAAAGTGAGCTACCTACACAGATCAGAACTAAAAAAATTAACCCAGTAAGTAATGTAGCTGATGTAAATTAATAATTACAATGTTTGATCATTGGTGAAATCATTCTCAAGTAAACGGTTTAACAATCCAACAATGTATTTAAAGTTTAGAATTGATAGTGGTTACTTAAGCATGTACATATCAATCTATGTGAATTGACACATTATTTATTTATGGATGAACAGAAAAACAAATGTGAAATATGTTATGCATAAGATTAGAAATTTTTGGAGAAATAGCCAGAGACATTCCTGGGTATTTGTTAATTGTGGGATTGTTTGATTTAGTAATAAGGCTTCAGTAATTTTTCTTCTGTTAACGTTAGGTTCAACTTTTAGTACTGTGACATTCTGTTCATTCATATGTTCATGGTCTTGGGAAGGAGGTTTTTGTTCTTTTAACCTGATCTTCAAGTTATGTCCTGTTTCAGAAATTATTTTGTAAATGTTTCCTGATGGGGTGGGTTCATTATATAAGTTTCAAAAAGTGTTTGATTTTCATTCCATATGTGTTATGGTTATATTTATGGGCTAGCCTTTTCCAAATTTCTTATAAAGGTATGCTAATATTTTCTATATATGGGATAATGCAAGTCATTAGGTTTCCTTTGTTTCATGAGTGTGTGTTTAACTGTCTCTTCTTTGTATTTTTTAAATCTATTAATAGTTTCTGTTACTAAAACATTGAATTAAGTGTGTAACTTCTTCATCTGTGGTGCATGTAGTGTATGTTAAATTTAGGAGACATTTTAGAATGCCTAACTTCTGGTGGATTACATGATTAGGAAACCAGTTTATGTATTTTCTGCTGTGAACCTTAGTAGTGAAGCCTTGGGGGTTCGTGTTATGTTATTTGTGTAGTATGTCTTAACGTAGATTGTTTATATGTTGAAGGAATTTTATTTGTTCATCTTGACAAATAAAGCTGAATAAAAAAAAGTCATCTACATATGGAAGTGACTATGGCATGATGTTTTATTGTGATGTAGAAAAGTGGCCAAAATGCCTCATAATGGAAGTCTATGTAACTGAAGGAAGTACAAGTCTCTGTATTGAAAGCAAATTGCTACTTTTAACAGTTCAGTTAGGTGGTCTTGTGAAATAGATTTACAACATCAGAGCTAGACATCATGATGTTACTGTCTAAATCCAGTTAAAGTATTTATCAAGGTTGTACTTTGAAGAGTTATAAAAAGACATTATTTGGTCTCCTTGGTTGCTTCGTATGCAAAAATTATAAAGTTTAAAAGTAAGTTTTCTGTAAATACTATTTTGAGTAGTTTGCTCAATTTTTTGTTGTATGTTGAGTTAAGGTGAATATTTAGATGTATCATTCAATATATTTACCATTATGGTTTGGTTATTAAAATCATGATATTTTCCTTTATCAACTCTTTGGATGACAATGTCTTCGTTGTTTCTAAGACGTTTTAAGCCTTTTCTTTCTGTTTAGAATTTTTTTTAATGCTTTTGGTTTAATAGGGAAATTGCTCATTAAGTTGATCTTTGGAATGTTGAATATTTCCACTGATTCTTTGTTGTTCTGCAATGAATTAAATGGGTATTGAATCCATTATTACTTTCCTACAAAAGTCTTCAGAGCTAGTTTTAAATCAATCTCCAATGTGGTGGGAAGAGTAACTGCATAGTTAAAATCAAACAGTCCCACAATTAACCAATACCCAAGCACACCTCTATTTGTCTTTGATTGTTATTTCCCCAGATATTCCTAATCTTATGCAAATATTTTACATTTTCATATTTCTTCACTTTGTTTTTTCTATTCAGCCATAAATAATCTGTCAATTCACATGGATTAATATGCATAAGTAACCACATTGTTAGATTTTGGAATGTTCATTTAAATACTAAAACTTGTGTACTTGAGAATAATCATACCAGTGATCAAAGTGATGTACCTATTATCAAAATAATACATATAATCAATAAGTAAACTGACAATGAAACTATTAATTCAAACTACAGCAGCAATTGAGATTTTGTTTCACGATGTCAGAAAAACACGTAGGTTCAAGAAGTCTTAATATGAAATGATAAAAACCCTGTAATTCGAGTGCTTTTGAAAGGTCCACCTTTTTGTGCATAACATCGACTTAGTCTTACGTCACTACGTTTATAGGCCTAACCTAATTCCTCAAAGACAAGGAGTACCATCTCGGATAAAGCGCTAAAACTACAAGAAGCCATCTAAAATTGGTCATCTTTAATCTCTTTTAACCAAAGTTATAATCTAATTTCTATATCATGAATCATGGAATGTCAGTTAAGCCTCACCAATACGGCGAGATTTATTTCATTACAAAACAAACTGAAGAATGTGATTTTATTTCTAACCTTTCTAAAAAGTTGACACCAACCTTCCTAACAATAAAACTGAACATTCAATACAACATACAAAAGAAATCAAAATTATCGTATAAAAAGTTCAAATAAAACACACAGAGAACTGACCTTTCTCCATAGTAACCTTGCATGTTTGATCACAACTTACTTTAAAGGCAAAACTTGAAAAAACTGTCTGTCAGCACATTCCTAATAAAAACAAGACACTGTAAAGAACAATGTGATCAACTTGGTGAATCTTAAACCACAGCCCAAACTGAAGGACTTAACTATGCAGTAACGCCTCTCATCATTCCAGTGTTAGATTAAAAATCTCTGCCGGAAAGTAATAATAGAATCAAATTGCAAATCCAATCAACAGCAACTAAACCCACATCTAATTCATCAAAAATATTCAACATTCCAAAAAACTAGAACAATTTAATTTCCCTACCAAAAACAGGTCCATAATAAAATTTCATGGATGAATTTGATGACAAAATTTGACATCAGCAGAAAGAAAAGGCCAAAAACTTCTTACAAACAATGAAGACATTTTCATCTGATAAAGGAAACTATTGTGATTTTACCAACCAAACAGTATGATTTTTTAAAGGTAAATACACTAAATTATACATTTAAATTTACTAAGTCAAATACTGACCTTACCCCAACAAACAATTGAGCAAATTACTCAAAATGTTACTAAAATAAAAAATTATTACTTTTAAACTTTATAATTTTTTGCATACAAACCACCCAAGAACACCAAAAAGTCTATGGTTTACCGAAAGTCCATAAAAACCAAATAAACTTACACCAAATTATGTATTCTTATAACTCTTCAAACTAAAACCTCAGTAAATACTTTAACTGATTTTTTAACCTTATGTTTCCAAAATAATCACCAAATTAAATAACACTTCATACAGTAATGTCGTAAACCTATTCCCCCAAACCCCTTGTCATGAGGCAATAGAACTTTCTGCAGAAATTAGTTCACAGGACTCCAAAACGAGAATTAACGTAAAATAAAAACACCTAATTGAACTGTTACAACTAGTGACATTTATATGCTTTCAATACAGATATTTGTACTTCAGTTACACAGACTAACCATGGAAATCCATTATCAGGCACTTTTCTTACATCACATAGTCATTTCCATAAGCCTGCCAGTTATGGAGTGGTCAGGCCAATGCCATTTCTAGGAGGGTCTGGGGCATGATCCTCAGAAAATATTTGAAAATTGAATTTTGGGCCATTATAACTACAAGTACTGCATACACACAACATATGTATTGAATTACAAGAAAAAAGTTTTAATACATAAGTTATAGCTATATATGCCATTTAAAAATGGTCACCTGACTAGCCTTACTGTTTCCTACGGCCATGTAGATGATGTTTTTGTGGCCTTACTTGTCAAGATGAACAAAAAATTTTTTCAGCACATAAACAACCTACATAAAAACGAAAATAACTACACGATACATTTTTTAAACATTAATATCACACGAACCTCCCAAGGCATCTTCACTAAAAATTTCATTGAAAAGAAAAATACATACAGTGGAAATTGCATAAACTGGTTTTGTAATCATGTAATCCACTAGAAGCTTGGCACTAAAAAGCTCTAAGTTTAGCATACACTATATGCAGCACAGAAAACACTGATGAACAAGTTGCACACTTAATTGAATGCTTTAATAATGTAAAGTAGTTACAGAAACTATTAATGAATTTGAAAAAAACAGACAAGAGACATTTAAAAAACCTAATCACCTGCACTATACCATATGTAGAAAATATCATACCTCTCCAAGAAATTTGGAAAAGACTAGCACTTAAATATAACCTTAAGATAATGCCCTAGAATGAAAATTAAACACATGCTAGGAGAAATATTTAACAAAGCCTTACATAGGTGAAACAGAATGTAATTTGTAGATCAGGAGAAAAGAATGCCAAAAACCCCCTTCCCAAGTCCACAAACATATGAACAAAAACAACCAGTTTTTTTTAACAGGTTGATGTCAAAGTACTAAAACATCAACCTAACGTTAACACAAAAGCTTTATTAATAAAATTAAACAATTCCACAATAAACAAATACTAAATTATAATATATAATTGGGTATTTGTTTATTGTGGGTAAAGATCAAACACATACAGATACTGTATGTGTTTGATCTTTACCCACAATAAACAAATACCCAATTATATAACTGTATGTGTTTGATCTTTACCCACAATAAACAAATACCCAATTATATATCTGTATATGTTTGATCTTTATTTTCCTAGACATTCTTTATCTTATGCAAATACTTTGATAATGTTCCACAGTTATTCACTTTCTTTGTTTTTCTGTTCAGCCACAAATAAATAATCTGTCACGCCACGTGGATTGACATGCATAAGCATAAATAAGCACTATCAATTTTAAAACTTAAATCCATTGTCAGATTGCTAAATAGTGATTTAAATATTAAAACCTTCTTTACTATTAATAATTTTATACTTGAGAATGATTGTGGCAATGAACGAAAAGCTGTAACTTTTCTAAAAAAATACTTCCTTACTGTAAAAACTGTAACTTGCAATAAAGTAATACTTCTAATCAGTAAGTAAACTCATAATGATTAGAATACACTGATTCATCATTGTGGTACCATCATTCTTATCTCGTGAGGTTTTTCCTAAAACTATCAACTAGACTAACACAGGAAATGTATATATATACAAATATTAAACATTTAAATAATGTTATTCATAGGTTGAACTTGAAACCACTTTCACAAGTACACATAACTGTAACAGTGTTTATCACTTCACTGGGAGAACTCATTGTCAAGACTGTTTAGTGTACTATATTTACTGCTAAATGATTACTATCTTGTTTGTGTATGTTCACAATCTCATGTCTATATATTTGACACTCAAAAACTACTAATAAATATGTAAATTTAATTCTTTAGAAATCTTTAAAGTTATTACAGAGTTTCAAGTCCAAAACTTAATCTAAAAAAGAAAAGAGGCTTACAATAGGCTTATCCTTGTCGTCAGTTTCAATTCTTTCGATGTTATTTAGTGTATCAAGACCACCCACAACCCTTGAGAAAAAGAAGAGCAATGGTAAAATCTAGCTCAACTTTTTTCAAAATTTCATTTCAAGATGTACATTTGGTAAACTTTTAATATCCTCACGAACAAAGAATCTATAATCAGGCAGAAATCACAAATAAAGGTTTCAAACATTTCATATAACTGAGATGATCAAATATATGTAAATAACTGAGATATAAAATAGGAATAAAGCAACATCAAGGAATGTATTACAATTCATGACGTCATACAGAACTTAAGCTATTGTGTCAAATAAACTAACCTTCCAAAGATGGTGTGTTTTCTATCCAAATGTTGACAGGATCGGAATGTGATGAAGCTGTAAGGATATCATTTTATCTTAAGTTAAATTTGAATTTGTTTAAAATAATGGAAACTGAAAAAGTTTGGGAGGGTATTAAGTGTAAATGAATACTTATAGTAAAGACATCTAGTCCACCTTCCAAAATTCATGATTTTTACAGCCTAATAAAATCCTCATAGTAGTTTCTTTACAATTTTCTTATTTTTAAGAACACATATATCACACAAGTCTCATTAATGGCTGTTATTTAATCTGGAAACTTATATTTTATATTGACTATTCTTAAAAAATTCAGAATTTCTTAACACATTCTAGAGAATTAAAAAAACAATAATAGTAACATACGTGCAATATTTATTAACTTATGAAGGATATCTTTGAACAAACTGATAAATGAAAGTCACTTACAACTGTGATTTGTTAATATCTCTTCCAGAATTAGCCATGCTGAGTATCCCACGCCCCTGGTGAGAGAGATTAGGTCTGAATTCATCCTTGAAAGGTTCCCCCCAAAATGACTGCCCACCCTTTCCAGTACCTGTTGGGTCACCTCCTTGGATCTGAAAGAATGAAAGAAAAAAAGGCTAAGTTAATAAATTACAGCTGTTTAGGTTAAAGGTCTACCTAGCAACGGCACAAAATTATAGAGGTTTGAGGTTCTGAAAGTATCGGCAACTAGCTGAAGGAGCTATTATGAATTATGAGACTTGAAGTTATGTAAAAACTAAACAGTAGTAGATATAACCAATAACTGGATGAGGTAGTGAAGTTATGTAAAATCTAAACAGTAGTAGATTTAACCAATAACTGGATGAGGTAGTGAAGTTATGTAGAAACTAAACAGTAGTAAATTTAACCAATAACTGGATGAGGTAGTGAAGTTATGTAAAACTAAACAGTAGTAGATTTAACCAATAACTGGATGAGGTAGTGAAGTTATGTAAAAACTAAACAGTAGTAAATTTAACCAATAACTGGATGAGGTAGTGAAGTTATGTAAAAACTAAACAGTTGTAGATTTAACCAATAACTTGATGAGGTAGTGAAGTTATGTAAAAACTAAACAGTAGTAGATTTAACCAATAACTGGATGAAGTAGATATACATGGACACAACTAGTCCTCTAGTATAGCATTAATCAACCTTTTTGATATCGGGGAGAAGCTCAACGAATCCCGAACTGTTGCAGACCACTAGAATGCAAATACAACAAAAACACTACAATTTGCAAATGAAATTCTGTCAGTTTATTTGTTTTTGTAAAATCCCGACAAGAAACACTGCTTACCATAAAGTTACGAATTGAGCGGTGGAAAATGGTGTCATTATAGTAGTTGTTCTGGCATAACTTGATGAAGTTTTCACATGCTTTTGGTGTGAGATCACAGTGCAACTCTAGGTTCAAGGGGCCACAGTTGGTCAGTAGTTGAACATATCCTTTCTTCTTTACTCTGCTGTACCGAACAATATCATCTTCGAGGATGGCTGAAGTAAAAATAATTTACGTCCTTTACACCATGCTTTCTGCTTTTACATTATTGCTTGGTCAGGAGATGATACAAACTAGAATGTTTTCTTAAATAGTTTTTATCCAGGATTGTCTTACAACTACAGTACACACCCCACCCCCCAATATTAGTGGCTTTTTTTTCTCCCACTTGCCTTTTAAATGACCCATTGTGAACATTACACTCTATTATTGCTCACACCACACAAGTGACTATAGTTAACTCCCACATATATACACAGCAGTCAACCAATAGAACAGTGTTATTCTGATACAGTTAACAACTGCTTACAAAAAACAGATTGTATTTAAGTCACAATTTTTCCAACTTCATGAATATATCAAGTAAAATTTCACAATTTATTAACAAAAGAAAATTATCCACAGAAATGTCCGCTACTTTAAGCCCTTTCTTTTTTGATCTGGCAGAAGTGATGAAAATTGCTTTTAAAATATAATACAGTGAGGATATGATAATAAAATGTTATTAAAAATGAAAAGAAGGTTTTCTGGTATATTTTACACCCTACTTTATACAACATCAGGTTTTACTAAGCAAAGAGAGAACTAAAAAAAACAAAGGTCACTAACAAGGTAAGCCAAAAAAATTCTGATGAGATGTAGTTTTCGAAAACATTCTGGTTACTGAACTTTTTAATACACGAATGTAGTTTACCGATTCTACAGATTTTACAATAGTTGTGAAAGAAAGTTATGACTATATTTATGCTGTGTAGTTGGTTCAAAAGTTGTGAAAATGAAATCAGAACCATATAAAACATGGACCATCGAAACAAACTCACCAGATTCATGCTTTGTAGTTGGTTCAAAAGTTGTGAAAATGAAATCAGAACCATGTAAAACATGGACCGTCGAAACAAACTCACCAGATTCATGCTTTGTAGTTGGTTCAAAAGTTGTGAAAATGAAATCAGAACCATGTAAAACATGGACCATCGAAACAAACTCACCAGATTCATGCTTTGTAGTTGGTTCAAAAGTTGTGGAAGTGAAACCAGCAGCAACAGCACCAGTAGAAAAATGTGCAGCATTAAATTTATCAGCTACAACCTTTGCTTTTTCATTTTTTTCCTGCAAATACACAAAAAAAGATTAACCATTTAGAAAGATAACAAACACCACTATATGACTGGTACTTTAAATCAATTTTTTCCTGTAAAACTACATGGAGAACAAATGAAGAGAAGATTAAACTGACCAACCTAAAAAAATATTAAACTAATAAATGCATACTGAGTATAAACTGAACAGGACCAAACTACAGATCTTCATTAATCCTAAAATGTATGGGTTTTATAAATATAACAAGAGCTCCATTTAATGATTAAGGGGAGTTCACCATAATCAAATTAGACATGGGCTTACTGGAGGTTTGTACTCCTTATTTAATTCATCTAGAATGTTCTTGGCTGTCGAACCAATGGCTTTCAAAGTGTACATTCCACTGGCCTTGGCTTTTTCTTCCTCTGTTCAAAAAATATCATAATTTCACATCAAAAGAAAAACAGTAAGTTGTCTAAAATGGTCAACAAATAGAAATTTAAACTGGTTCTAACAGAAACTTCCAAGCTAAAATTATCTTATATTTTCACACCAATGTATGTATGTAAACTAAAATGACAAGTTTGGTACAATTTCTCAGAGATTAAGGCTGAGGAAAGCAGAGTATTGACAAGGAAATTACTCTGAGGAACTTTTAACTTAATTACAAATTTTACACATGTTATCCATGTGACAGACTGAGCATATACCTTGACTTCAGCTATATCATTGAATGTAGAAAAACTGTTTCAAATACCCTTACAAAAACTGGCAAAATAGCTTAAAAGTCCCACTATTATTATGTAATAAGGATACACGTTTATAGCTCTACATGAACCACAGAACAAGATGTCTCCGTGGCCATTCTGAGGTTGTGGCATCAAGAATGTTTGTAGAGAATCAAATATTTGTTTCTTGACATGATAAATATACACACAACTGGAGCATAGTTTCAACCTTATAGTCTTTCTTGGGTCACATAATCTGAAGTCCCTGTAAACATAACTCCAGGCTACTAAATGAAGATATGTAGATCTAGAAACATAACTTCAGATTACTAATAGGAGTTGTAGATCTAGAAATACAGCTTTAAGTTAACTAGAAAAATATTTTTATTTTGCTAATTGGAATCAGACCTAAAAACACAGCTTCATATTACTTATAGGAGTTGTAGATTTAGAAACATAACTTTAGATTATTAACTAGAATTTTAGATTCAGAAACATTGCTACAGATTACTAATAGGAGTTGTAGATCTAGAAACATAACTTTAGATTATTAACTAGAATTTTAGATTCAGAAACATTGCTACAGATTACTAATAGGAGTTGTACATCTGGAAACATAACTTTAGATTATTAACTAGAATTTTAGATTCAGAAACATTGCTACAGATTACTAATAGGAGTTGTAGATTTAGAAACATAACTTTAGATTATTAACTAAAATTTTAGATTCAGAAACAATTTTATATTACTAATTGGAGTTGTACATCTGGAAACATAACTTTAGAGATCATTAATTGGGGCCACAGATCTAGAAACGTAACTTTAGAGATCATTAATTGGGGCCACAAATATAAAAACATAACTTTAGAGATCGTTAATTGGGGCCACAGATCTAGAAACATAACTTTAGTCATCGTTAATTGGGGCCACAGATCTAGAAACATAGTTTTAGAGATTGTTAATTGGGGCCACAGATCTAGAAACATAACTTTAGAGATCGTTAATCGGGGCCACAGATCTAGAAACATAACTTTAGAGATCGTTAATTGGGGCCACAGATCTAGAAACATAGTTTTAGAGATCGTTAATTGGGGCCACAGATCTAGAAACATAACTTTAGAGATCGTTAATTGGGGCCACAGATCTAGAAACATAGTTTTAGGTTACTAACTTTAATGTTCTCAGTATTATCATATGATTTTTCCAAGGTACATAACAAAACTCCATTATATAAAGTTATTTACTCACCTTCATCAATAATTTTCAGGTTTTTCTTCAGATGGTAGAAGTTTGAAAGATTAAACTTCTCTAAGTTGGAAGGGTCCTTTGGAAAGAATAATGTTGGTATATACAAGACAAAGTGATGTTAGTTAGTTAGAAAAATATGATTTTTAATATAAATAGTGATTTCTTTAGAGGATTTCATTGGTAGTTGTTACAATGTTTTGGCACTACTGCATTTGTTTTCATCAGATCAAGCATGCTTGTTTCTTAATGGTATTTCTAGTTGTGAACAGGACTGACTTGACTACTGAGGGTCAGCTGATTGGTTACAGAGCACTGTCCTATGACAGGGCTTTTTAGAAGTACTGATCAATGAAGCCAACAGATTGTTTGTATTTAATTCTAAGTCTCCATTAATTGTTGAATTTTTGTTTCTTATATGAAGTGGTTATCCTTTTGATTTTCCAGTTTTCTGATTTATCAATGGGCTTCCAGTTTTTCTATGTGGACTATTAGTCTACATTAATCAGACTACATTTTTATATTAGTATAATCTCAGCCAGTTTCTCCAGTGTATAAATCACCCATGATCAGGCATTTCAAAGTTAATGTGTCTGCAGAGAAAATATCTATGAAGTTCCCTATTCTTGTATTCTTCATACATTACTGCTGACTACCTAGTTACATGGAAAACTGGAAACTCACCGATACAGCAGAAAATGAGAAAGATAAGAAAAATCACTTTACATACAAAACAGAAATCAAATATTTAGGATTAAATACCAACCATCTCTCAGCTTCCCTGGTCAAAAATCCTAAAGAGCTCTGTCATAAGTCCATGCTCATCTGTCAATCAGACAACTCTGAAGAGTTAAGTCAATCATTTCCACAACCTTACCTGATGAAGGCAAACTCAAGAGTGCTAAAACATCATTCAAGTCTCAGAGATTCCATGCAGATTTTCCCCTTGAGAAACCTGTATCATAAACACCAATCTGTTTTTACATTTACAGACTTCCTATATACATGAATAGTATCATTGATATTAAACCTTTCCAGATGGGGCATGGGTGAAAGGCCATGTCATCACATTTAACATTTTATTGAACTACTATTTCATGAATTTATGTCAATAAGTTTAGTATCAAACTGAACATTATAATCAAATTTTAGTATTATACATTACTCAATTTCTTAATTTAAAAGTAAATATTAAAAAAACACAGATAAACATCAATTTTTGTGTGTCATGTGGTATGTTGAATGCAGCAATGGTTCAAATTCTAAACTATGTAGTTTACAAGTTACCAGAAATCCTTATAAGTCTTGTCACTGACTACATAATCCTTGCAAAGCATGAGCTGAAAAGCTTGGGCAACCTAACGTTTAGACAACCAATCCTGAATAAATAAACTCACAAAGATAACTACTATTTTCCAAAATCATTTCCTCCCTGCCACACCAACTATTGTTTATATTGTAACAAGGAAAGCTTTACCTGCAAGGTAATGATATCCTTTTTTTGAAATGTTTCATCTGTCAATAGATCCTTAAAGTTCTTGGTTTTGATATTCAGTTCGTCTACAGCCTGAAACACAAAAAATGACAAAAGATATATTTTGATGAGGACTGTAAATCAAGCATTAGTTTATTCAACCAAGGCACTCTCAGGCACAAGAAAATCCCTTCCCAGAAAACTAAAATATTATACTGTTTTATTCTAAAAGTAAATACAAATGTCAATGAGTTTTATGGAAAAACCGGTTGGTAGAGAGATTTTCTTTAAATACTCATCTGGCTGAATAACTTTTTGATACAGTAAAACCACTACCAACTACATTCCTTCCTATTAAGACAGTTTCACAGATCCTATCTAAAATATCTAGCAGCTATGATCCAGATCCATTCTAAAAGATCTAGCAGCTATGATTCAGATTCAAACTAGCTGTTCTAACAGCTGTGATCCAGATCCACTAGAAGATCTAACAGCTATGATCCAGATCCACTCTAAAAGATCTAGCAGCTATGATTCAGGTTCAAACTAGATGTTCTAACAGCTGTGATCCAGATCCACTAGAAGATCTAACAGCTATGATCCAGATCCATTCTCAAAGATCTAGCAGCTATGATACAGATTTATTTACATTAAAACAATTCTTCACAAATAACTACAGAGAAAAAATCAAAAGCACAATTTGATTTCACTACATTAAGGAATTTATACATTTTACATCTCTCACAAAAACTGTTAGTGAAAAGTCTTCAAACAGCTACTGTCCCAAGAACTGTCAGTGATTAAATGCTGTTTTTCTTCACAGCTGTTTATGAATTTCCAAGTTATTACAAACTTGTTTTAAAATACTAAACAATATGTGAACAGATCTGACTTTTAGAAATCACAAATTCCATAAAAAGCAAATGATGTTAATAGGAATTGATTATTTAATAATTAGATACAAGTACTGTAGGTTCAAGTTTATTTTGCTGAAAAACTGATCATTCACTGCAGCTCAGAATTCCCAAATTTTTTATTTTATAACAAGTCATTGACTTAATTATCATTTCATCTAACACGAGAATTTCATAAATTATTAAGATACAACCAAACTTCTAAGAAGTTTCAGTGGTAACATAAAGACATACTTAAGGTTTCTGAATATGTGGTATATATATACTAAAGATAGTACATTTACAATAAGATAAAGATTTAGGGATGAGATAACAGTAGCTTTATGATAATATAGTCAATAAAGAATTAGGGGTAACATGTAGAGCTGGGCAATTTAATCGGCATAATTGATTACTTATGAGTAGCAATTAAATTTATTAGTGTCCAATAAAGTAATTGATTAATCAAAATTAAGATAAATTGATTGGGTTGATTAAAGTAATCAAAATTAGGACTTCCAATTACTCCAAAAGTTGATTAATCAAATTTCAAATGAAGTCAATTGTCACAAAAATAATCAACTAATCGTAAGTAGAGTTTTAAATTATTTTGAATATCCAAGTATTTGAAATATTGTCATTATGTTTGTTTGTGGTTAAGCACAAACCTACATAATAGGCAGGTGGATGGTGCTTCCGTCATTATGTTTGTTTGTGGTTAAGCACAAACCTACATAATAGGCAGGTGGATGGTGCTTCCGTCATTATGTTTGTTTGTGGTTAAGCACAAACCTACATAATAGGCAGGTGGATGGTGCTTTCTCATTTGACAGTTTAGTAATGATTCCCGTTGCCACTAAGTTTACTATTCCTGTTTTTGTTATTACAAAGCTTCTAAGGCTATCTGCCACAATGATTAATTTAGAACTGCTGACAAGAGGGAAGGTAACTGGCTGGTAACATCCACTGCCAACTCTCTGGCTACTAGTTTGAATTTACTGTTTTTTTTTATAGTGTGTTATGGTTATAATTCATGATTACAGAATTGTATTCTTAAATATTGTATAAACATGTGCAGATCTGGTAGAAAAGTACCAGAACCCTCATCCATTTTTGTTCCAGAAATGAGTAAACGTATTCTTTAGCATCGTATAAGCAGATGAAGTGTTAGCAGAGGGGTCCAGGGTAGCAAACCCTTACATAATTTTTTCAGAAATTAATAACTATATTGTTTAATGTTTTATAAACAGGTGCAGACTTAGGATAGGGATCCAAGGGGGTTGAAACCTAACCCATTCCAACTATTGTTTCAGAAATTAATAGCTATTATTTAATGTTGTGCAAGTAGGAACAAATCTAGGGGGTCAAACCCTCTCCATTTTATCAGAAATTAATAACTATTATTTAATGTTGTATAAGTAGGAACAAATCTAGGGGCAAACTCTCTCCATTTTGTCAGAAATTAATAACTATTATTTAACGTTGTATAAGTAGGAACAAATCTAGGGGTCAAACCTTCTCC
>NW_013672029.1:41728-48296 GCF_000517525.1 Limulus polyphemus | reverse complement strand
ATAAGTAAGTAAAGAATTCAGAATCGTTCTTATAACGTGTGGGATTATTAATGTAAAGTGTTTCTTGGCTACCTGGTTTTATGGATTTTGGTACTCTTGGATAAATTTTGTAAAAGTGGTTTTGGCTGCTTTTAAAGGGCTGTTTAGTAAGTGTGATTGTTGGTTTGTGTTAGGAGTTATTCTGTAGTTGCCTTCTTATTTTTCTGTATTTCTTTAATTTGTTTTATTTGCTTTTTTAACTGGCGAGTAAAAAGTGTCTGCATAATTGAATGCTTGAATGGTTCCCGCCAGAAATGCGAAACGGACGCACAAAATCAATAGACAAAGCCTAACTTGTACAGATGACGATCCTCAGCCGCCGATTCCTATCCAACATGGCGCATGTTGCTATTCAAAACATCGGTAATATTTGCAGTTGGAAATTGTTTAATTTTTATGAGAAAATGGACACAAAATGGCATCAAATCACTCCCGTGTTTTCACACTTGAAGAGACAATTGAACTTGTGCAAGCTGACGATGATTCTGGCTGTGAACTAGCCGATGATGATTTTGGGCACGATGGGACTGAAAAAAGTACACGCCTAAAGGGTTAATTCCACAGTCAGATAGCCCCAAGAAATTAATGACACGTGTTTTTCTCTATACGTTGACACTACTAATACTTGTAAATAATGTAACTTATCTACTTTTATTCTTTAAAGCACACGTAATTCCTATTTAAAGTCTTATAGTACTATTTCAGATCTCGTTTAAAACATAAAAAAATAAAGAAAAAACATTACAATTTCTACATTTTAATGTCATTTTCTTTTGATGAATACTTTAATGAAAATAACATAAGACTTTTGCAAAAAGATATCTAACAAAATAACAACGAAAGTCACACGCTAGGTAATAAGGTCTATGACGATATCACTGGCAAACTGCAATTTGGAGCTGCGTCAACCCTTGTCAGTCTAGCCAAATGGATAGTAAGAGATGACCAGTTACGCCATACACTGGAGCACCGTTATACTCTGGAGTATCTCACCACAAATTCATATGCGGTACCCCCTCGGGCGTGTCGTAGTTTTTACCAGTCTCTTAGGGAATAATAGTAATCACCAAATCCGGAGAACCCGAGAGAAAATCATTAGCAATCAGAAATAAAATAATTAATATAATATAAACTCATGATTGCCCGGGGAATGTCGTAATTGGTCAAATGTCGCCCCCAAAAAATCTTTATATGATAAAAACGTGCTCCTTGGGGCCTTAGGCTCGCTATAAAAGTAATGGTCAAATCCCGCTATTTGGTCAGAAAATAACAGTCTTCATTCTAATCTATCTGTCTCTTCAAGATTAGAAACATATAGTCCTTAGTACAAATATTCTAAAAACCTAACCAAATCTTTCTAGTATTTGACTATGTATCAACGAGAATAATGAATTGGAATTTTGTTGAAAGTGGCTTAAAATGGGGATGTTTTAAGGTGTTTGACTTGTGAGCTTATTTGTGTATTTGAGTGGGAAACAAGGAAGAAAACCAACTCCACTTATACACAAATAACCACTGTGCACGAGAGAGGTATTCGATGTCAGTTAGTTCTGGTTACTCTCATGTATTTGTCTTTCCTGATACTGTAGCTAAGGTCTGTGTGTCTCTATGACCCACCATCCAAGAGAGATTTTCTTTTGAATCAACTTAATAAGATCTCTTCAATTGTTTAGCTTTAGCGCTCTGTTGGTAAATTGAACGTAACGGATACCTTAATTTTACAAATGCGTGTGTTTCTGTTAGCTAACTCCTCAACTTGTCGGTTGCTTATCATCAACCTCGTGGGAGTTCATGTAACTTGAGACTCCGGTCTTGTTGTGGATTTTGTCAACCATTGCGAGCTGACGTATTCCCTTTCACGTCTAAAATACTGTAAAGTGATTCACGTTTCAATGTTTTTACACTGGATGACAATGGTGGTTAGGGCGCTTGACTCGCAATCTGCATGTGCGGGTTCGAATCCCGTCACCACGATCGTTGGTGAAGTGTATCCCAAGAGTTGGCGGTTGGTGGTGTTCACTAGCTGCTTTCCCTCTAATCTATCACTGCTAAATCAGGGACGGCTAGCACAGATAGCCCTCGTGTATCTTTAGGCGAAATTCAAGGAACAAACAAGCTAGATGGAAAGCCAGGAGTCCTCAAAATTCTTTTCAAAATGACTGTTTACTAAAGTAGTTGGAGGTGGGACGAGTGATTGGGATTCAGGGCTGCGGAAAGTCCAAGTTAACATGCCGATGGATACGCTGTGGGACATTATATGTGTTAAGCTATTCGTTTAAGAGTGGCCACATGGGTAGCGACTGCTGCTGACTGGGTGTCCTTCCTCTGGTCATCTGTGTTAAAATAGGAACCGTAGGGACCTCTGACCTGACCGTTTTCTCAATGTCGCATAAGGTGCTGTTCAGATTGAAAATACGAAATTACGATAGAAAAAATCATCTCAAATTTATATCACACCTAAAGTCATATAAAGCTCTTATTAAATATACACAAGATTAATTATCGTTAAAGAATGTCCATTTTCACATTCAGAAGGCGATCGCTGACCTAAAGTACAGCAAAAGGACGGACTCGAGTAGTACAAAGATAACCTAAGGTGTGCTAAAAAAACAACAAAAAACATTCAGATCTCGTTTAAAACATAAAAAAATAAAGAAAAAACATTACAATTTCTACATTTTAATGTCATTTTCTTTTGATGTATACTTTAATGAAAATAACATAAGACATTTGCAAAAGGATATCTAACAAAATAACAACGAAAGTCACACGTTAGTATGACAATCTGGTGAAAAGTGTTGAAATTACCAATGAACTGTTTTACATCGACCAATATTGTATTGCATTCGTGGACATTGGCCCTGATAAATAAGAGAAGTATAAGCAGTGTTAAAATCATACATTTTCTAGCCCTGTTTACGTGTGTTTTTAAATAGCATTTGGCAGTATTTTAACAAACAGCAAAGGGGGAGGAAAGAGTTCTAAATAGCACCTGACCCTCCCAGGTTGCAAACCTAAGTACCGATCCAGAACAGATTCGATGGTGACAGG
Organism: Limulus polyphemus; assembly: GCF_000517525.1. Classification (NCBI taxonomy): domain Eukaryota; kingdom Metazoa; phylum Arthropoda; class Merostomata; order Xiphosura; family Limulidae; genus Limulus; species Limulus polyphemus. Next base: position 45,206 of record NW_013672029.1, on the reverse strand, counting down.
CGTGCCTAAAGTTGGCTGAAGGACTGTTTTAACATCCTATTATAACTATTGAAGCACAGTCCTAGTTATGATTATTTTTCCTGACGAGCTGCTTGGTACCTGCGATTACTATACACTGTTTTCTCTATACAGGTTACTTCCTTGACCTGATCAGATGGGCAGAGAACAACACTCAATCGTTATTCACTCACATATATCACATTATGGAACCAGATGTGCAGACTATAACGGGTCAGCTTTACAGTGGTTTAAAGGACTTTCTTCAAGGAAAGAACATTGACCTCGAGATCCAACTGTCTGAGTTCTTCACATCTATTTTCCCTCACGTGTATCGGCACATAATTAATGACAACCTTGCTGACTTTGGAGATGAGTTCACCAACTGCTTGCGTAAAGCACAGCCGGATATCAAACCTTTCGGTGCGAGACCTAAAAGCCTTTCTTTACGGGTGGTTAAGTCTTTTGAGGATGTACGAACATTTTTGGAAGCCTTGAGTCTCGGTCTAGAGGTCGTTAATACAACTGACCGCCAGGTGTTTGGGGCCGAGTGCAAAAAGGCTCTGGTCAGGATGACCTATTGCGCTCATTGTCGCGGGTTGACGGCAATTAAGCCATGTAGTGGCTATTGCTTAAACGTAGCTCGAGGTTGTCTCGCGCAAGTTACCGATATGGACCATCCCTGGAACGAATTTGTAACTGGACTAGAGCTCATAGTGTCCGGAATGATAACCGACCATAATATTGAGAAGCTATTAACCATCATGGACGTTAAGATCTCCGAGAGTATAATATACGCAATGGAACAAGGAGGGGAAATCACCACTCAGGTAATCTTTATTTCGTTTTCAATATGTATTGGAATTAAAGTTCGTGAAGAAAAATCTGTTTAAAATTAATCAGTGACTGGTGAGCTTTAAACCATTATATGTTTCAAAAAAAGTATTAATGACATTAGTGAAGGCCTGGAATAGCCTGGTGGTTAGGGGGCGCTCGACTCGCAGTCGTGGGTCGCGGGTTGGAATCCCTGTCAGCAAACATGCTCGTCTTTTTAGCCGTGGAGGCATTACAAGGTGACAGTTGATGATATGTGGCCCAAGAGTTGGCCAGGGGTGGTGTTGACTAGCTGCCTTCCCTCTAGTGATCAATCTACCCCACTATCGGCGTTATTGGGCTGATTATGATAGCAATAACACAACAAATATTGATTGACTCCTTTACAAACTACACCGTTAGGCTTACCAGTACGGCGTAAATATAGCACATTCGGCCAAAATAATTTAGTAAAGAAACAGGTTTTTATCCTGGTGCAACGTCTCTTAATCAGTTTCAATCTGACAGGATGGTCCCATTATCCTAAGAAACTGGGGTGTTCTGACCACATTTTGGGGCAAAAATAGTAGTGACTGAACATTTTATAAATATTGAATGAGACAGTTAGCCAATTATGTTGTTTTTAAGTATTGATTTAGTACACATTTAACGTACTGACTATAGTTTTTGCTTTTATGTATAATTTGCAAGACATACTTTTGGAATTTATTGATGTTTTATATGTAAAACACTTATTGGTATTTCATTTCTTTAACCAATATATTGTATAACAATTATGCACCCTGAAATCTCTAAATAATAATGAAGAATAATTTCATGTTTAGCTTTATAAGTTGATTTGTCTGCTAAAGTTTAAAGGATCTACGTTTAAGTAGTTGTGTTTATTTATTACTATTCTTACCTTTCTGTAGATATGTTCACGAATCTTTGTCTAGAGCTTGTTGATTGGTGACTGAAACTTTATGCATATAGGCTTGATAAATAATAGTCTTACCATTTCGAAAAACTAATGCTTACTAGAGAAAGGTCACTCTTTATTATATTAAGGAGCCAATGGTATCTAGTGGGAATGAGAGATGATATCCACTTTTGAAGAAGTTTTACAAACATTGATTAAAAAAAACGTTCTTTTGACGGTAATTAGGCTGATCCTCTTGCCTCTGCAGTGTCTATTTTCATCGGTGCCCACCACGGGTATCGAAACGCGGTTTTTAGCGTTACAAGCCTTCGGACTTTCCGCTGTGCCACTGGAGGGGGGGGATGCATACATTAAATAGATGAGGAGAAAGAAGAGACTAGGATATAATGATGTGATATCACAGAAGAGTCCAAAACGCCATCTATTCAACACTTAAAGCATAATCCAGTGTTTAGAACCCATTCAGTCATCTAAATATTTTTGAAAAACCGTTCTACAATTAATTAGACAAGAAGCCAAACATTGTAGCAGCAAAAATAAGCATTATAAATTCCACATTAAAATAAAATCACCGAAAGATATTTGTTCTCCTTAAAATTTACAAATCAGGTTCTTCCTAATTGTTTGTTCAAAAATCATACTTGTCAACATCCAAATAATGAACGCTAAGAATATCTTAATGATAATGTTAGGAATAAATGACCCCAGTATATTAATGGATTAGATTAAATTGATATATAACTACATCATTTAAAATCCTAGAAAAAAAAAATACACAATCAATACACTTGTCAGTACATAAAGATCCTTGTGTCATAAATCTGACGTGTTACGGTTTTATTTTTCATATCTCTCGTTTCAGTTTTAGTTAACATCAGGAACCGATTCTGTTTGGGAGTTGTTTACATATGAATAAGACTAGGAGACTTAAGGCGACTACTGAGCATGCGTCATCACTTTCCACGCTGTGGAATAGTCATGTTTAGTTCGTACTCCAAATGTTATCTTACTTTCATTAGGATTATACGTTATTTGTGAAGCGTGTTGTGTTAGCGTGAATGGAGACGCGTAGCGATTGGCTGTTATTGTGAGTGCACTTTTTATTATTATTTATCTTGTGAAGCGTGTTGTGTTAGCGTGAATGGAGACGCGTAGCGATTGGCTGTTATTGTGAGTGCACTTTTTATTATTATTTATCTTGCAATAAGGCTAGCTAATAGGATGGCGATCTGCTGACACGCTTTCATTCTAAACTAACAGCAAGAAGTCTTGCATCCTGGGCTTTTAACTAGTTGTAAAATAACATGTTTTGTTAACATTTTAGAAACAGCTCAGGTCAGAGACTATCGCGTCTGTTTATTTTAGTCGTAGTTCCTCATAAACTCTTCTATATTGTAAATGCGTCGGTTCTTGATATATGAGTAACTACACGATTCAGAATATCAGAGTTGATTTTCATATGGATGTGATGTTTTGGATTATTTTTAAAACGTTTTCCTCCTATATTTGGGAGAAATTATCGAAAGCCTGGCTCTGAAAACTGGTTTCAAAGACTGAAAACATTAATTATCCACGAGAGTAAAGTCACAAGTTTATATGACCCAACACGAGAGTAAAGTCACAAGTTTATATGACCCAACACGAGAGTAAAGTCACAGGTTTATATGACCCAACACGAGAGTAAAGTCACAGGTTTATATGACCCAACACGAGAGTAAAGTCATAGGT
>NW_013672029.1:2806-40728 GCF_000517525.1 Limulus polyphemus | reverse complement strand
ATTTTAAAGGGCGAAGCTAATGTTATTCATTATAGATGGCGTTGTACAAAAATGCGTCATTGTGACGACACGTTCTGTAGGAAGTTCTTTTCTATTTCCAAAAGTGTCTTAAAAGTTCGTCTACGTGTTTATAACCTTCTTCAACTTTGGCTCATTCCAAGTTGAACAATGTTACCGTTACATTTCGACCCGCCATCCAATTCAGGTCACATGGCAACAAGATACCGCCTCCCACGCGCGTTGCAGCTACTTACTTTGAGCAGTTGTATAGATACGATACTTGAGCCCATCAGGTGAACGTAGTGTAAGTGTTGAGACACGATCTTAGTTTACAAAACACATAACAACAAAAAGAGTCTGCGAATTTAACGCCCCATATTTAAAAGGAATCTAGTCTCCAAATACACGTTATGTGTAAGGTTGAATAATTAAAGAATAAAACTACTGGAAAAAAAAAACTATTGTAGGAAGTGAGAAATTAGGCTTCCGGAAGCCACCTACCCATTCGACAGCTAATTAAATTAAATCTTAGACCGAAAAACTTATATTATTTTTCGTTAAAAATTCGAGAAAAAATTATCGGTATAATTTTTGGGTCGAAAGATCATCATGGAGTCAAATGTAGAATAAATATGTGAGTTCGAAGAATATATAGAGGTCGTAAGTTCGTCCAAAAGTCACAATTAATCTTTAGTTTAGCCGCACTTACACACGTTCCTCGTGTTCGTTTCCAAGAAGGCTTATATTGCCTGTGTTACACCGTAAAGTCAATTATCCCAACATCTTTAAGTACGTACTTAATGATTAAACTTGAGACGTAAAGATAAAATCGGTACTTCTAACATGGAAAGGAAATTATTAATTTTCTGAATAGAATGATTATATTACTAAAGTCTTAGTTTACGTTACTTCGTTTTCAGCACACAAATTCAGTCGGTTCTTTTTTTTCCTGAGACGTACATTTCCGAAACTCTGCCAAGAATTTTGTCGAGCTTTTTTACATTTTAGTTTCTCTTTACATTAGTTGTTAGTTTCTTTCTTCTTTGTTTCTTGATTTTTTTTACATTTTAGTTTCTCTTCACGTTAGTTGTTAGTTTCCTTCTTCTTTGTTTCTTGATTTTTTTACACTTTAGTTTCTCTTTACATTAATTGTTAGTTTCGTTCTTCTTTATTTCTTGATTTTTTCACATTTTAGTTTTTCTTCACGTTAGTTGTTAGTTTCCTTCTTCTTTGTTTCTTGATTTTTTCACATTTTAGTTTCTCTTCACGTTAACTGTTAGTTTCGTTCTTCTTTGTTTCTTGATTTTTTCACATTTTAGTTTCTCTTCACGTTAGTTGTTAGTTTCGTTCTTCTTTGTTTCTTGATTTTTTACATTTTAGTTTCTCTTCATTAACTGTTAGTTTCCTTCTTCTTTGTTTCTTGATTTTTTCACATTTTAGTTTCTCTTCACGTTAGTTGTTAGTTTCGTTCTTCTTTGTTTCTTGATTTTTTCACATTTTAGTTTCTCTTTACATTAATTGTTAGTTTCGTTCTTCTTTGTTTCTTGATTTTTTGACATTTTAGTTTCTCTTCACGTTAGTTGTTAGTTTCGTTCTTCTTTGTTTCTTGATTTTTTCACATTTTACTTTCTCTTTACATTAGTTTTTAGTTTCGTTAAAAAAATTTAAATAATTTTGAAAGAGTGATGACACTTACACCTACAACATTAAAATTCCAGATAAATGAACGTAGACAAACATCTTTAAAGGTCTTCGAGTTCTTATTCAACCATCTCTGATTTAGAACTGCTGACTAAGGGGGGGGGGCAACCAGTCAGTAGCACCCACCGCGTTCTCTAACCGAAAAGTAGGCTTGAATCTCAGTTACAACGCCCCCACAAATTACATTGCTAAGTATATTCAATGTAATACTGCGGTTGGAATGTTGGACCTTCCAATACGTAGCCCGGTACGCTAACAACCACAGGCTACGCCGAACTCGAGTTTATGAAACTTGAACATCTATTCAGTTCGAGAGCTTTTAATTTTCTTCTTGTAACCTTATTTGTATGAAATATATTATTTTAATCGTTTTTATAAAGGAATCGTAACCTCACGAAATAAAAATGTTCGTCCTGGGCCCTTTAATTCCTTCTACGAAACTAAAATATTTGTTTATACGAATTGAACAATTTATGCTTTGAAAGACGTCTTTTGTTTTCTGTTCGTGTGCTGGGCTGGCGAAGTTGTTAGTATGTCTTTAAAACCAAACAAACTAATTCAGTGATTTTTAGTTACGATCTATGAATTTTTTCCAAAGAGAACAGAATAGCCTCCCAGTGGCACAGTGCTATGTCTGAGGACTTACAACGTTAGAATCCGGGTTTCGATACCCGTGGTGAGCAGAGCACAAATAGCCCATTGTGTAGTTTTGTGCTTAATTACAAGCAAGAACAGAATACTATAACTGTAATGGACATCTTGTTCCTTAGGCTAAATAATATACAAATATATAATGCTCAATTTATTATCGGGTAAGCAGCTGTTTCTAATTTTTAATGATTAAGTAAGGTGAAGGACGTTGGGTAAACATGTTAATTATATTTATCCAGTGACATTGGATTTAAGTCCGAGGGTTAACAATGTTTACACGAAACGTTGATCAGTATGAAATGTGGCAGTTATGTATGTTTGCGTACACAGAAAGTTGTAGATAACAGTTTGTAGTTATTACGCATAAAGCAATGTTTTATCTCTTTTTCTCGTGAGTGACATGTATTCTAAATGCAGTGAGTGTGTTTTCTATCAAGTTTCTAACAAGTTTGATAACACGAGTTAAGCCTCACTAGACACAAACACGTGTCATAGCTGTCACGATATAGATAGTTCTAATTTGTGTTCAGAAAAAAAGCATCATGTTGGTGAAATATAACAACCGCTAACAGGAAATCGAAAAATGTGACTTTTAAGCGCTTCCTAGGTATCTATTTTAAAAGAAGAAGAAGAAGACAAGACACAGTTGTACGCGGCGGATGGTACGTCAGGTACGTATCTAAGCTTACCAATATTTCTGCAGTTACGACGAGATATACCAATAACCAAGTCAGTGCTAAAAGTTCAATATTCAATGCCTGTAATTCTATTTTATTATTTGTTTATAACAGCTTGTAAAATGCAACAATCACTGGAACTTAGCGTACCTTTTTCCGCTAAATCACTCGTGCATCAACCTAATATTTCTAGTTGGGCTTGCCATCTAGTGGCAGATAAGCGCTCCAAAAGTTGCCGTTTTATTCCTGGATTAAATCAGCAAAAAATGCAATATTTCCGATAAGACTTAGATAGGGGTACATCTGCAAAATAATGACGCAAAAAGATGATAGATATTTTTTTTTTTAAAACAAGAAGCCTGTATATGGTATGTGGCTTGAATTATCGTTCATTAGTTTCGTTATTTATATAGCTCTGCCTCATTGGCTAGGCTGCTTGATATAGGTTTGTTTGTTTGGGCTATGTTTCAATGTATCCATTCACCAGTAAAGCCTAGTTAACCAATAAGCGTTAGGCCTACCCATTTACTAAAGCGTAGGCCTATGTCTAAACCAAAACTAAGACGATAAGTATGCCTAAATTTTCGCGATTATTCCCCTTTAGGGAATGTTATTGAAGTTCCGACATATATATATACCTAAGTAGTGTTCTGCTAAGTACTGCTGTCCGGTAGGAGGAATTAAGGTCTGGGTTTTTGTAAATTTCTCAGCGTGAATATAGACATCGTCAGTAACTCATTCTTCATATACTTAGAACTAATTTATCTCAAATGAGAAACAGAGGCTTAAATTGACATTAGATAAACTGCTCTGTTAACCCATTCACTGCGGCTGGGACGTACTGGGAAATATACGTCACAGCCACAGTGAAGGGGTTAAAAAAATTCCTTAGATTGCACCACATTATATCATCTTTAGACCACGTTCTTTAAACTTTCATAGCGTGAGAGGGTAGATGTCGCCCTCCAATGCCTGTTTGGTGGCTTCATGCTGTCTGGCAGTGTCACTTTTGCCGTATTAATATGCATTTGCTGCGTAGGAGTACACTCAATCACTACTTCTGTTGTGTTTTAATTGTTTGTGTTTAATCGCTCTTCTTACACGATAAAAGATTTAGTGCAGCGACATTAAACAACCACATTACAGATGTAAAAAATCGGTTAACTTGCTCGCGATAAGAAACACGCGCTCACGTACAGTTCGCGTGGGCTTAAGGGCGCGAGAACGCAATGATTTCATTGCCTCAAGATGTAAAGGTGCGCAGTCAAGTAGTCGGGTAGATTAATGTGATAATCCTGAGCTTAAGCTTGGTGTTTTGCTTGGTGTGATAATCTTAGGTTTAGTTTAATGTAATAATCCCGGGTTTCAATTGATGTGATAATCACTAGTTTAGCTTGGTATTATAATTCCAGGTTTGAGTCGATGTGATAATCCCGGGTTTAAGTTAATGTAACAATCCTGGATTTAATTTGGTGTGATAATTCTGAGTTTCGGTTAGCATATGTATATAGTAGGGCCTGTGCTCTGCCCACCACGGGTATCGAAACCCGGATTCTAACGTTGTGAGTCCGCAGACATACCGCTGTGCCACTGGGGGGGGGGGGCTGGTTTGGACACAATTATGAATCGTATCATATGTTTATCAGTTGCCCTATAGAGATTATAAGTTTTAAAAAAGTGGACAAAATAGAACATCTTGGCTGTATTAATTTAGAGCTATTAAATATGGAACGTTGTTTGAGTCTTATGGGCACATTAAAAATTTACCATATTAGGTTAGGGAAAAAAATGTTGAATAAAATAATATCGATATATTTGATTTTTTGCAAGTCTTCATACTCTCGACTCTAGAGCACTATCAAGTATTTGCACACGTCACAGAATTTGTTAGATAAGCTTCCGAACAAGAACTGTAAATTTCGAATTAAACATCGGCCATAAACATGGGCATCGCCAGGGATTTTTTTTTAGGGGCGTTCATTTTTATTCATAGTGTATCTTTCTAATCCGAGTACGAGTGTACGTATGTACACGTATACTTTTACGTAACACTGCACGTGCTATGACGACAACTCGAACATGAGCAGGCTATGTTGAAATATGCTACGTAATTCAAGTTTACGTGCACGACACAATTATACGGGTTTAAATCTCTTTTTAATAACTATCTTGCACTATGGTATCTAACTTAAAGGCAGACAAGTGAATCCTTCAGTTTAAACACCATATCGAACTGATTGGGAATAGCGGGTGTGAACAAACACCCACAGCTTCTGAAGTCCCCACAGCGTAAAGGATAATATATAAAAGACTTGTCCTGACCAATAACGTGATTTTACAGTATGACGTTTGGCTGGTCAGTACGTTGTTGAACGGTATGGTACTTGTCCATACACATTGTACTGAGTTACGGGACCGCTGGTCGTTCAGTACGTTTGAATTAGTTATGGATAATGGTTTCGTTGGTAACCTGCAAGTAGGCGGTCTGTGGTCCAAAAAGGGGGTTCGTTTCCCCCATACACGCACACGTACACCTGGCGACACCCCTGGTAAAACATGTTTACGAATGCTCCCTATTCGGATGTTTTGGACCAAAATGGGGACACTCAGAACATCAACATTTGTGAATTTGTTTTAAATCACAACAACAAGAACAAAAATCTAGAAATCACGTGGTTCTGGAACATGGTAGTTTTGAACATGAAAAATTATTTATATTTCTCTAAAATAAACTTGGGCCGTTTGTATAGCAGGAAGTGGTGTTTTACAGCCCAATATGTCTCGGAAATAAACTTGGGCCGTTTGTATAGCAGGAAGTGGTGTTTTATAGCCCAATAAGTCTCGGAAATAAACTTGGGCCGTTTGTATAGCAGGAAGTGGTGTTTTACAGCCCAATAAGTCTCGGAAATAAATTTGGGCCGTTTGTATAGCAGGAAGTGGTGTCTTACAGCCCAATAAGTCCTCTTTTTACAATGAAAGCTGTGTCTTTTCCCTGATAACTGAGTCCCTAATTCCTCGAACTTGGGTCAAGTTTTGACACTTGATGTGATTCTAGGTTTAGAGTCCAGATTTTAGGGTGACCATATCAGTTTTCGGTCACAAAGAAATGAATTAAGTTTTTATTTCCATGTTGTTAATTTTTATATTAAACTTAGGTTTGCTTATTCTTAGAGCAGAGCCACATTGGTCTATCTGCTGTGTCCACAGTGTGGAATCGAACGCTGGCTCATCGGAGGACATTATATTAGAGAATTTTTGTTTGTTAATTTTCTTTTAATCTTTTTGCGTTACTTATAATGACAAATGATCCATAAACGAGTATTCTTTAGTGAGGCTGGAAGTGACCCGTTCGGAGGTAGCGCAGCTGCCAGACTTAACCTAGTGGAGAGTTTCGAAACCAACGCTGAGGTCATTTTTAAAACTGATTTTTTGTTTGTTTGTTTTACTGCAACGTGTGAAGTAGAAGTGCGTATCAGCCAAGTTCCACTTCAGCAGATGCTAATTATGTAAACACCACCAGGTGTGGCTAAATAAACAGTGTGCTAATAATAGCGCTATACTTGGATTTGTATATACGTCAACTCATTCGCTTTTAATTTAAGTTACACTGTAGAATTAATTAGAGGAGCTTGTTCAAATCGCTTCCAGAGACAAGTGTGATTTGTGCTTATATCAAGTATTGCACAATTCTTGTGACTTCCAGTAAGTTTCGTTGATACTAAGCTGCGTTGTGTACCACTTTCAGGAAATGTATTATTGGTTAAAACATGTTGCGAAGCTGCTGCTGTTGTTGTTGTTGTTGTTTGAAGCTAAGCACAAAGTAACACAATGAGCCGTCTGTGCTCTGCCCACCACGGAATCAAAACCCGGTTTCTAGCGTTGTAAGTCCGCAGACATACCGCTGTGCCAATGGAGGGATTTTTTGTTTATACATTTACTTACCGGTATCTGTCAGTTTGTGTAACCTGTATCAGATTTCTGACAGTTTCTTCGAAAGCCATACAGCTGTCAACTAGCTACAAATTTTTCCCTTACTTTCAAGTTCTACTATTTCCCACCGGGGGGCCGTTGCAAAGCAAAGCTATTTCTTATATTTATTATTGCGTTCTTTGAGAGACTGTATTGGATGTTCTGTACGTCTATATGACGTGAACTTAGTTTGTGAACTTAGCTAAGTTTTCCTCCACTTTTATACAGGTATTGAAAGGATGTTCCACGTGTGTTTTTCGAGATTGGTAAATAAAAGGTTCTAAAAATATCAACTTCTCGGAAAAGTCAAGACATTCAAAGATTTAGTTACAGGTTGAAATTAAGCCACTTGTGTAACAGTTTGTTATTGTGTTATTCAAGTTACTTTCTAAACTCGAAATTTAGTTTCCCGAATAAAAATAATGTCGATTGTGAAGATCTGTTAATGTTCTGTAAAATACGGCAAACTAGATCACTGGTCATAATTCAAGAGCATCATATCCAAAAAGTGTTATGATTTGAAAATAAAGATCAGAGACAAAGTGCGAAATTTGAGTCCTGCCTACGTGTGTCTATATATGAAAAGTGTGGACTTAATGGGCTGGAAATGTCTGGAAAATAAAACGCTAGCATATTGCAGCCATAAATTATCTTGCAAACTGTCTACGAAGATCTTTCTAGTCTTACTGTTGTCAAGTGATAAAAGTTATTACGTTTCACGTGGGGTGGCGTGATGTGTCCTTTGCCTCTTTTAATCTTTAATTTGTAATACGGTAAATTGTTACCATGTTGCAGGTATTATAGGCACGAAACAAGATAATAAAACTACACTATATAATGATGCAGATTATAAGCATAATTAACTAACCTCGAAATATAATTTAACCTAATTATGATATTATATATAGTACATACCAGCGTAAGTACCCATAAGTAAGTAAGTATTGTGTTGGTATACTCTAGATGACTATGTCAGTGTGTGTATTCTGAACCCATTTTAGCATAAAAGTATAGCCTATATACCTTTCTTGCTAAGCAAAGTGACACAAAAGCCATTATTGGAACGCGTTGTTACTAAAGCGCACTGGTTTTCTATATATCAGAAGTTGTTATATAAGGAACCATTTCTTTCAATGTGGTTTTTCGCTAGCTTGCCTCATTAAAAAGATGCGCATCCGCGCACACACGTGGATAAGATAAGTAATAGCCGGGTGCACACCCTCAGGGTCCACTTAGTATGGGTGCTAAATTTAAAGTTTCTAGCTTTTTTCCTCTTGGAGCTATTGCGGTCACCTATTCTTTTCTATGCGGTTTTCCGCTAACTTGCCCCATAAAAAGATGCGCACGTGCATGTGCGTACAAACGTGGCTAAGTAATAACACCCAGATGCACACCCTCAGGGTCCACTTAGTATGTGTGCAAATTTTCAGGTTTCTAAATTCTTTCCTCTTGGGGCTATGGCGGTCACACACACACACACAGGCACGCTTTTTTATTATTATAGATATTCATGACGTTACAAAAACACGTAGGTTCAAGAAATCAATTTAAAACGAAAATATGATCTACATAAATAAAAATCAATCATAATTAGCTTAGTTTTAGATAAATTTAGCCCATTTAAACCTAAATATATAAATAATATTGTTGAGTGGGTAATACAGAATATCGCTACTCCCTCTTGTGAATGATCTTCAAGAATAACATGTGTAATTGACTGCTATTGTTTAGTGAAGCATTCCGTTCATGCTTGTTACAAAATTCGTGTACAAAAAATACTATATTATACTCATTATTTAAATACCGGTTCTTCATTTGTGGTGTACGTTTAAATTCAACTTTCTTTGTGTCTTTCCATTCTAGGTCCAGCGACGCTGTGATGATGGCCAACGTACAAAACGGTCAGCTCCTCCAACTTCGGTCCCTCCCATTCAAGACTCGGTCAGCACCGTGGCCGCCGCCAGAAATTTTAACCCAATGCTTTTCCAACAGCTACAAACCTTCGTTCAAAACCTTGCAGATTTCAAAGGTTACTATGGCAACTTGGCTGACTCCGTGTGCAATAACGGCTCTTGGGCCTCCCGAAGTGATGTTCGTTGTTGGAACGGCAATGAGACTGGGGAGTAAGAACACAATTAGTATTGTGACATTTTTTTTTTATTCACCTTGAAAGAGATGCTACATATTATAACATATAAGTCATATATATTAAAGCGTATAACTATAACGACAGTTAATTCATGTGTTTAAACAAAACAAAAGTTGGCATTATTGAGTTTCATAGTATCATGCTGTTGTTGTTTGGTTGGGTTGGTTGGTTGATTTTTGAATTTAGAGCAAAGCTACACGAGGGCTATCTGCGCTAGCCATCCTTAATTCAGCATTGAAAGACTAGAGGGAAAGCAGTTAGTCATCATCACCCACCGCCAACTCTTGGGCTACTCTTTTACCCAAGAATAGTGGGATTGACCGTCACATTGTAACGCCCCCACGGCTGAAAGGGCGAGCATGTTTAGTGGCTGTTGTTGTAGTTTTCTTAGTGCAAAGCTACTCAAGACACTATCTGCTCTCTGTTCACCTGTCAAGGTTCGAACGAAGACTTTTATTATTATTCTCATTATTATTTACACGAAATACCAGTTATCACTGGTCAGTTACCAAAAGCTGAAAACAACGTATACTGAGATTGTCCGTCACATAATAACATCTGCTCCCCCCCCCCCAATGGCACAGCGATAAGTTTGTGTACTTATACGTTAAAAACCAGGTTTCTATACTCGTGATGAGCACAACAAAGATAGCTTTGTGCTTAATTACGAACAAGCAAGCCATAACGCCCCCACGGCTTAAAGGACGAGCACGTTCAGTAATGGGTTTCGATCCCGCCCCTAAGTGCAGATTTCGAATCAAGCACCCTACCCACCCTGCCCAAAAACTGAAAATAAGTTAGCTCTTAACCAAAATGTTTTGCTTTATTTATTGATTATTTTAAACATCAGATGGATAGTTTACTATTTTTAACTTGTAATGATTCAATTTTCAAAACAAAATGCTTGTCTAATTAGCGAATAAAATTGGAAACTAAGCACACATGTACAAAAAGAGGAAAAATACAAAATTTGAAACCGTGGAATAATCTTGGAATCATCTGAGTTTATAAGTTTTTTAATATACTTATCTTTGGTCCAGTTCAAGAAACCAGTTTTTGTAATCTCTATGGTCATTCATCAGTTTGGTTTGGTTTGAATTTTGCGCAAAGCTTCACGAGAGTTACCTGCGCTAGCCGTCCCTAATTTAGTAGATGTAAGGCAGCTAGTCAACACCACCCACCGCCAACGCTTGGGCTATTCTTTTTTTACCAACGTCATATTATTGCGCTCTCCATGGCTGAAAGGGCGAGCATGTTCGATGACAGGGATTCGAACCCGCGACACCTCAGATTGCGAGTCGAACGCCCTAACCACCAGGTCATACCAGGCTCTATATTAAGCAGTAAATATAGATTTGTTACTTTTACGTCACATGCCAGTCCTCATTCACCAGTTTTAAACACCTTTCTCGCGCTCATAGACGTCCACAATTACTACAGGTTTCATCTCGAAGTGACGTGTGTGTGTGTGGTAGTATCAGGTGAGCTGATGTCCCTACAGATATAGGCTAGATCCGTTAATAACAGTAGATTCGTACAGGATATTTGCTGAGTTATCGGAATCTGCAGACTCAACTAAGTTTTGAAATTGCTTAAGAAATAAACACGTTGAACACTTTTAAGGATAGTGAAATCAATTATTTCAAACACAACAAAGAAATAAGTGTGCGTTACCTGCATAGACAAGTGAACGATTACCTCTACTGGTTTAGTGTCTAGATCTTCAGCTTTTCTTCCCTCCAGTTAAATTTCTACAGAACCAGTCGCGACAAAAATCAAATAAGAAAGACCTATAAAATCGTGTTTCAAACTCGCACAAAAACAACGGTTTCTTTGTCTTGCAACAATGTCATCATTTGACCAATCACTCTCTGTTAACACTCCAATGTCTTCTCCTCAGCCACGCTTTCTCCTCTATCTTTTCACCAGCGTGAGAAGGGACATTTTATCCCAAAAAATGGGGATAGAAGATAGAGACAAAGTCACACTTGAATGCAGAAACTCTAGCATTTCTTGACCAAGCGTTCTTATCCCAAAACCTTCATAGGAGCAAGCTAGTGAAAAAAAAGGTACAAGTTATACTCGGATATCATATGTGCACAAAGGGTGTAGGCGTACAAAGATTTTATTTCGAAGAAAAGTAGGTACACAGAGGTTTAATTATTTGGTCAAATTATTTCAAATAATAATCCCTCCCTAGTGGCTCAGCGGTAAGTCTGAGGGCTTATAACGTTAAAAATCGAGTTTCGATATCTATGGTGGGCAGAGCACAGATAGCCCATTGTGAAGCTTTCTGCTTAACGACAAACAAATAAATAATAGTTGAGGAGAACAGATTAGAAATAACACAAATAACAAAGATGGTAGAAACTATTGCTGTACAGTATCACACCAAAGTTTTAGTTAATATTTGTAAAGAACAGATTGTCTGAGATTGTCGAAATATCTGATTTGAGCTTTCTGGAGGGATTAGCCAATCAAGAGCTTTCTCAACGCTTCCGTGGGGGCGTTATAAGCGACTGTCAATCCTACTATTCGTTGGTAAAAGAGTAGCCTAAGAGTTGGCAGTGGGTGGTGATGATTAGCTGCCTTCCCTCTAGTCTATCACTGCTAAGTTAGGGACGGCTAACGTAAATATTCTTTGCGCGAAATTCAAAACAAATAAACTTACTAAACACCTGGCTTCGTTTGTTTTGTGCTACTCCCAAGATCCACAGTAATCGTTGCTAGGCTTAGGTGATTTCTCAACGATATTTGAACCTAAGCCTAATTAATACTAGTTGCCGCAACGTATCCAAAAAGCTTGCTGCATAATAACGTTTTTAAACGTGGTTAATTCATGTGTAAACTGGTTAAGTTCGAAACAAAATATTTTTAAACATTTTTTTTTCTATGCGACGAGAGCATTCATTATCGATCTTCGTTAAGATCTAAAATTGATTAAATCCCAGCATCGTAGTTACTGACGGCACGTGGCACATTAAACGCCGATGGTTAGTATATTCTCGAAGCAGTGGAGTCATAAAAAGTTCGATTACCTTAAAAATATGCATTACTTTTTTTACATGTTAATGATAAGTATGGTCTTCTAGCTATATTTCTTAGATTGGTTAGCCATTACGTTAAAACATGTAGTTATATAAACACTGGGAAAAAGATACAAACACGGACTTTCTCTTTTGTGTGTGTATGTGTGTGCCCCAAGAATAAAACAACGAAAAAATATAAAATTTCTGGTGTTGTCATAACGTTTTAAATAGTTTGTTTGTTTGTATTAGAGCAAAGTCACATTGGGCTGTCTGCTATGTCCAACGCCAGGAATCAAATCCCGGATTTTAACGGTTGGTTTGAATTTCGCGCAAAGCTACACGAGGGCTATCTGTGCTAGCCGTCCCTAATTTAGCAGTGTAAGACTAGAGGGAAGGCAGCTAGTCACCACCACCCACCGCCAACTCTTGGGCTAATCTTTTACCAACGAATAGTGTGATTGACCGTCACATTATAACGCCCCCACGGCTGAAATGGCGAGCGTGTTTGGTGTGACGGGGATTCGAACCCGCGACCCTCAGATTGGGAATCGAGCACCCTAACCACCTGGCCATGCCGAGCCGATTTTAACGGTGCAAGTCCGTGAACGTACCACTGTCCCATCTGGGGACTTTTTTTTTGGAATAGTATACTGAGTATTTCCGATTTAGGAATTATGCAAACTTTTCTCAGTGCTATGTTCATCTATTCATGAGCCATAAGTCAAAGAAACAAGACGTTTATCACATTTTTTCCCCGTAAAGGTACAGAAAGACTATAGCAGGTAGTGGCACAGGTGCACAGAAATATAATCCAGAAGTAACCATTGACACAAAACAGGACCTGATGGTGACTTACCTAGTGAACAAGCTGGTGCACATGAGAAGGGTAAGAATGTTTTACATTTAGGCATTGAAGAAGAAGACATGTTTTTCTGCGATTTTATATCTTATATTGTTGAGTTTCATGGTTTAGAAAATAAATTAGTAACTATATTTTATCATAGAGTGGATACACACACTAAAACATCAACAATGACAGAGAGTTTTACTATAAAAATGATTGTCACTCTTATTTCTTTCTCTACCCAACAACCCAACGCAAGAAACCCTCGCTAAAAAGTGACCAACCCACTAAATTGTTCATCTTTCTTCTTGTTTCAGTCGAGATAACTCTACAATTACTTTATCACTAACGTCAGTTTAAACCTAAATCCACTCTATATGTTTCTAGGCAGTGCAAGATGTCACCGCTTAGTCGCAATAACTCGTAGTAATTAAAAAAATCAGTGATTTTAGTGTAAATAATGTTGTCATTACAGAAATCTGGTGTTCCTTTAAAAAGCTAAAATACAGGGTGAAACAGGAATTACCATCCAACAATAGATGAACATTAGATGACTGTAACATGTAGAATACTCAATGCTTTGTACACTATACAATCGATGTCTTTAGGGAATCAACCCCTATATTATGTACCAAATGAAGAAGTAAAAAAATCAATTCACTAACTTTCAGTCAGGGGGGGGGGCGTCACAAAACAAGTACTAAAAACATTTTATAAATGTAAAATGGTGTAGGGATGGCAGTGGTAAAAATAATACAAACAAGAATATAGGGATGATACAGTTATACATACATCATTACTACATGACTTTCAATATTAAAACTTAATGTTACTGTAAAATACATACTTAACTTTAATATTACTACAGTTGGAAGTTATATATTCCTGACTGTCAGTATGCAGTTTTGTTTATCATAATATCATGGTCATGTCAGGGTAGGCATCAATGTAGTGTAACTAAGAGCCTAGGACTTACGTACAACTTGAGAAAAAATGTCTTGATTATTACAGGCTATTACAAACTCTCGCGAAGAGGTCGGTCGAATTAACCGACTTCGCAACCATTTTGCATTTGTGCATTTTACAGTGCAACATTAAATTTTAATATTGAAGTAATGTAGATATGATCTATGTATAGCTGTATCATACCTATTTTCTTGTTTGCATTATTTTTGACACTGCCATCCCTACATCATTTTACACTTATAAAATGTTTTTTATTACTTGTAATGTAATATCACACATATTTCTTAATGTTGGGCATGTTGGATATATCGTTGTTTTATGGTGTCGAAATTGAGATTGCATCAATGTCATTATAGTATAACACCACTCATATTACATGTTTTTAATGGATACGTTGTTAATATGCACCAACAGAAATATTTCTGTGGATGTTGAAGAGTATTGCTTTAATCAAAATAATAACATTTAAAAAAATATTTATATATATAAATCCATATGTTTAAATACAAATTTCCACCAGTGTTTCTTAATCCTGTTTTATAATAACCAGTAGTAAAATGTTTGGTGTTAGGCTTCCGCTCTCTGTCACAAACGATATTTATACTAACTGGAATTTCTGTGTCATTCTGAAAACTAAATTATGTACACACTGGATTGTCGTAGAAAACAATTTTGGAGTGGTCAGGCCGTTGCTACAGCTAAACGATGTGTGCAAAGCACGCTGCCAGCATGCGAGGCATGCTGTTTCTAGTTGCTTTGTTTTCAAATTTAATACCATGAGATTGAATCTTGACCCATTTTAAATACAAATATTGCATACACACAACGTAATGTATTGAATTAAAAGAAGCAAGTTTTAATACATAAGATGTAGCTGTACATGCCATAAAAAAAAAGTGGTCAGGCCATGGTCTGACTGGCCTTACCGCTTTCTATAAACACTTTGTGTTTCCAGCAAATACAAAACAGTTAAAAATATGAAACATGGGAATTACAAAACATGAAATCTTAGAAAATGTACTAAGACATGTCATTAAGGATGCTGATATTTATGGAAAAAAACTCATTAAGATGGCCCTGGAGGCCTACATCGGGCCAGATGAACACGAATTGATAGCTATAGATTTAAAAAAATCCTTTATTGAGTTATTTTATATTATTAATACAAAATTAAATTAACTGGAAATGACCTCCCACTTTAGGGCTTAGTTCCCTGTGCTGTGGGAGGTCTCAGTATAACTACATACGAACATAGGTATTTCATACATAAAAAAAAATGATAAACTTAATATAGTTAGGCTTGCCTCTTAAATAAATACTTAACTATGGACACTGTTTAAAGTGTATTGGTAATTAAATAATTATTTATATAAACAATGATTCTTCTTGTACTAAATTATTATAAGATTTTAGATTACATTATTTACTATTCCTATAATTAATTTAATTTAGGCTTAGTTATTTTGTTTTTTTTCTATTGATTGTTATTTACCACAATTATTTATGCACTTATCTCCAATTATTTGTCAGCCTCTTGTTTTCAATTTAAATCAATGAAATACGTTTTTAGTTTGTTTTGGTTTATTAATTGTACGTATTTGTTCCGGAAGTGTATTAAAAACTTTCGCAGCCACAAAATGCCAATAGATCTTTATTCCATTACTATTACAGGTTTCAGTGTATCTATAGTTATCAGATCTAATAGTAATGGAATAACACTGAAACCTGTTGATAACTATAGATAGACCTAATAGTAATGGAATAACACTGAAACCTGTTGATAACTATAGATAGGTATAATAGTAACAGAAAGAGCTGATAGTAACAAAACAATTGTGTAACTCATTGTAACTACAGAAAGAGCCGATAGTAACAGAACAGTTGTATAACCCATTCTAACTAAATAAATAGCTGATAATAACAGAACAATTATATAACCCATTGATAACTAAATAAATAGCCGATAGTAATAGAACAGTTCTGAAACCCATTGTAACTACAGAAAGAGCCGATAGTAACAGAACAGTTATGTAACCCATTGTAACTACAGAAAGAGCCGATAGTAACAGAACAGTTGTGTAACTCATTGTAACTACAGAAAGAGCCGATAGTAACAGAACAGTTGTATAACCCATTCTAACTGTTCTGTTACTATCGGCTCTTTCTGTAGTTACAATGGGTTTCATAACTGTTCTGTTACTATCGGCTCGTTCTGTAGTTACAATGGGTTTCAGAACTGTTCTGTTACTATCTGCTCTTTCTGTAGTTACAATGGGTTACATAACTGTTCTGTTACTATCGGCTCTTTCTGTAGTTATGAAATCCATTGTAACTACAGAAAGAGCCGATAGTAACAGAACATTTATGAAACCCATTGTAACTACAGAAAGAGCAGATAGTAACAGAACAGTTATGAAAACCATTGTAACTACAGAAAGAGCCGATAGTAACAGAACAGTTATGTAACCCATTGTAACTACAGAAAGAGCCGATAGTCGCTTCGTAGATTATCGCTTCGTAGAGAAAGCTAACTTTTCTGTATCTTGATATCATTGTATAACCTTCAGAAAGCTATATTCTATGATGTTCATGTTAATTCCCACTAAAAAAAAATCATTGAATTTAAACAGCTGATACTTTTTTTCTCTCTCTCTCTCTTGTAGTTGTTGACTCTCCAAATAACCAGAACCCCAGTGGCAGAGTCTTTAATAGTTTCGGAAACAGGAAGTGGCGATGAGAACATTAAATGGAAAGATGGTGGCATACAGGACGATGAAGATTATTACTATTTTGAGTCAGGGAGTGGTTATCTTTGGGGTATGTCCGATATAGATTACAATTACTTCATTCTTCCCTCAGGGAGCGGAAACTTGGACTTCTTACAAACCGAGCCACCCCTACTCCCCACCACAGAAGATGCAGTCGGTGGTATGTTTCGACTCGAAAAGAGTTTCACAAAACGATTGTTAGAGGACGCTGGACCACTCACTCTTAACGCTTGGGAGCACGTGACTTTTGTGTGAGCCGAGCAATGTTTCCCAACCTCCTGGCTGTTCGAAACTAACTTTTAATTGCGCCCTCTATTGGCTTTGTGTGGCGATACGATGCAAATTAAACTTCTGTGTTATTAAGCACCTTTTTTTTTATCAAGCACCATTTTTTTTTATTTATTAAGCATCATTTTTTGTCAGCTTCACTTTGGGATTAATAAAATAAAAGCGTAACGTGTATTGACAAAATACAATTTTAATTCTTTTTCTTTTAATAATGGCGACTGCAAATAACGCTTTTTTCTTTAATTAACCTTGACCACTAAAATCAGTTATCTTAACCCTTACGGTCAGTGCTTTTAACTTTATTCTCTCAAATTTGCGATCTTTATTGATAACGATTTGTATGTATGTATTATAAAATGGAATTTATATTGGCGAACTTTGATCGTATGCTTGCGACTAATGTTGTTGTTTGTATAACAATGTAATTTGTTACCAGTAGTGAATGTGAAATATTATTCCACGTTTAAGTGCATTTATCTCTGTATGAGAAACCTAACTAAGTGATCTTTATTAGTTAGGCACGGCATATCATTTACACTTTTATTAACAGCTGAAGTAAAATATAATTAATCAAAATGTATGACAAAGTTTATGGTGAGAAACATACAGCAAATAAATGCTACGGTAAATATTATCTAAAAAAATTCAAAAGCCACAATGGTAACAGTCATTGTTGGTAGTTTTTTCAAGTCTCTTTACTATAAGCTTCAGGCGTTTATTTTTGGTTCTGTTGATTTCCCCGAAAGGGGGCCAAAGGCTGCCTGTAAAGGTCACCTGTTTTAACCACTCGCACCACTATACAGTAGTGTATTGTCTGTCAGTCAGTCAGTAGACACTAGAATGACGTCACCTTAACGTTGCAATTTGTACTGTCGTGACGACAGTAGAACGTGCGCATGACATGAATCACGAGAAGAATTATGCAATCTGTAGACTACAAAACAGCATGACATATGAACTTCAAAAGCAAGAAATAAAAATATTTATTACTCTTAATTTTGGTTTCATTTAATCTTGAAACAGAACATCTACTTTATATATTTATTTTTCTAGCATCATTTATTCACTTAGTACTGTCAAATGTTCTGTGTAAGTTAATATGATGGCACTGCGATCACTGGTAGGTGAAGCACACATGAGTATTAGGCTTACTTATTTTTTAGTTGTTTTTATTCACTAAAATGTAAATTTCAGTAAATAATATATGGGGTAGGGGCTTCTTTGGTTCGCTACTCCCGCTGCAGCAGACTAGTTTTGCCGAATTCACGGCTCATCGGTGCTGCTTGGAAAAACGAGACAAATAAATCAAGTAGGCCTAATATAGCAGTGGAATATAAGCAGTTCTCTGTTACTCACCTCTAATAACCTAAAGTACTTTAGGTGTTTCGATAACATATTACATTCCGTCTCAATTAATTATCCATTATTGCATTGATTAAACACCGAATTGAGTTTTTTTCGCGATTCTAAAAGAAGTAATTAGTGTAAGTGTAACAGTATTTTGTGGCTCAAACTGAATTACACGTTAATGAAACACTAGCAAAACAATGTTTAATCAATAATCTTTATATTAGAGATCGTATACGTCGCTCTTATTAAATACATTTTGTATCCAACAAGCTGCATTCTATATATTTGGATTGAAATCTTAAGTCCTAAACGCATACTCGTATGAATTGTAACTCTCACATAAAAATTAACATTATACTTAAATAACTAAAATGCTTCGTCTTTCAATGGGATTGTGATTCCTATTAGATAAATGCCTAGAGAAAACAAATTATGAACTTAAAAAACAGTCAAAATTTTAAACTGATATATTGCCAGTATAGTTTGGAGAAAATTCTATGTTTATAATTTTATAACTTTATTTTCTCAGGATCAGCAAGAACAGAATCAGATATTCATTTCGACAAGGAGGTTGAAACCCCGCTCCACATTGAACCACAAGATGGAAAAGGCAATGTGGCTAATGGAACACAGAATAACTTCATTTTATTAGTCAGTGTACTAATAATAATTATTATGGATTTCGTTGCGTGAGGTCATAAACTTGGCAATCGTATCAAAGAAAGAGAATACAACTGTGGGAATGCTTCCGATGTGGCGCTTCCTTGTTAATTAAATATATTTACCCTCGTTTTAGGACTATTTTACTTCAAACTATCGTTGATTGCACTTTTGATGTGCAAAAAACAAACAAAAAAAACAATCTAATGAACGTTCCAGTAAATTCGTTGTCATTGCTGTGTTCTCCTATCTGATCAAATATATAACGGAAGTTCATGGAAAAAGTCTGTGTGATATGCTCATCTTTAATATACTTTTCTAAACTGTAACAAATATTTCGCTCAGAATATAAAGCTACTGAAAGCGACAATTAAAGAGAGACATGTATTGTAACTTATAGTATAGAGTCTTTTTTTTATCTGACCAATCACTGTAGAGTGGTTTGTTTACTGACCAATAGGTACAGAGATGTTTGTTTATTGGCCAATCGTTGTAGAGGAAAGTTTTTTACTGACCAATCGAGATAGAGAGGTTTACTTATTGGCCAATCGGTTGTAAAAAAAGGGGGGGGGGGTTACTGGCCAATCAGGATAGAGAGGTTTGTTTACCAACTCAATCATTATTAGTGCTCACGAGACACAAATATATGGAAAAAGGGTTAGTATGGAAACAGAATAGTTTTATTTTATTTTCTTTATGTGATGGTAAAACTAACAAGAACAGAAATAAATATTTTCGTTATATAATATTTCGTTTAATCGTGGCAGAATCCGTGACTTATTTGTACATTGCAAGGCCTAAAATGAGTAAAACAGTTGCAGCTCACTCTAAATCCTGTTTACAAAAAATATTATATGTTTTAAAAATACTTTAGAATTGATATTGAATCTTATCAATAACTATAATAACACAAACAAGCCCCCCCAGTGGCACAGCGGCATGTCGTGTAGACTTACAACGCTAGAAACCGGGCTTCGATACCCATGGTGGGCAGAGCACAGATAACCCTTTGTGTAGCTTTATGCTTAACTTCAAACAAACAAACATAAATAAAATAGAAACTTTATAAAATAAATGACCAACTAATAAAAAACTGAAAGATGACCAGCATCAAATGACCAGTTTCTGTGACCTGGGTCCATGTGTTGGGTGTTTCCCCTTTCATTTATTTAGTAAAACGCAGCCCAAACTATAGAGCATTTTGCCCCCCCCAGTAGCACAGTGGCATGTCTGCGGACTTATAATGCTAGAATCCGGATTTCGATACCCGCGGTGGGCAGAGCACAGATAGCCCATTGTGTAGCTTTGTGCTTAATACGCAGCCCAAACTATAGAATAAGTTAGAATACGGTTTTTATGACGACAAAATCCTATGCGTATTTGACTGTAAGCTTTGGATTTCCGCACAATTAAAAAAAAATAAATATCGATGACTTAAAGTGCATGTTCATTATTTAACAAGCTTAGGAAGCAAGAAAATGATAAATGTATACACATGTAAAGCATTTGTATTTGACGTTATTCAGTTCATTGCAAGCCGTACTTCATAGGTGGCCCGGCATGGCCAGGTGGTTAGGGCACTCGACTCGCAATCTGAGGGTCGCGAGTTCGAATCCCCGTCCCATCAAACATGCTCGCCCTTTCAGCCGTGGGGGCGTTATAATGTGACGGTCAATCCCACTATTCGTTGGTAAAAGAGTAGCCCAAGAGTTGGCGGTGGGTGGTGATGACTAGCTGCCTTCCCTCTAGTCTTACACTGCTAAATTAGGGACGGCTAGCGCAGATAGCCCTCGTGTAGCTTTGCGCGAATTTCAAAAACAAACAAACTTTATAGGTTGGGCAGGAGTGAAGCGCAAACAACAGAAAGGTAGTATACAAAGATATTTGGTCCTTAAGCATGACAATAGTATATAACAAATGGTGTAAACAGTATTTCTTATTGGTACTTGCATTAGAAGGGTTTTTTGTTGTTGTTTTTTTTTTCGGATTAGTCAAACTTTTGAACAGCAAAAGATAGTTCTGCTGGTTATATTCCGGAAATATATGTTTAAACTTGTATAAAGTACAATGATTTAACCGTGATGTCCCTCTCGGTGGGACAGCACTAAGTTTGCGGATTTACAACGCTAAAATCCGAGGTTCGATACCCCACTATAGACACAGCAAGTAGCCCAATGTGGCTTTGCTCTAAAATAACTTACCAACCAATTAATTGTGATTGGGCAGAAATCGGAAAAACATGTTTTAAGCATTAAGTTTATTTGTTTTGGCTATTTCATCAAATTACTTACGTAAATCTGACTGTTTTCATCAAAACATTATGTTATCATGTAAAGGTTATTTCAACAAGCCCTCTTTCCAGTAACCTTGATTGTTTACGTTTAAACCTTAAATGCGCAATGTTAGAATGATTGTGATTTGGTAACAGCCTCCCGATTTGACCAATGGTAGCATACTTCTGATTGTGATTTGGTAACAGCCTCCCGTTGTGGCCAATGGCAGCAGATTTCGTCTTTCATTTTATAGATGTCGAAGCTTTACGGACATATTTTCACTTCTATTAAGATATGAATCACCAGTTTGTTTCATTGGGTTGACCACTAAGTAGTTGTATTGTTATGTTCCGTCCGAACAATACCGGACACAAAAGGACAAAGGAAATATCTACAGTGAAGACTGTGAACTTTTTCTAAAAAATCATGAGGACGAGAATATGAAACAAATACTCTTAAATTTGAATCTTTCATGATTCTTTGATAAATGTTGAATTTTTTAGTGCTTAAAAACCATATTTATACTGCTCAATCTACTAATTTACTGATAAACATGCCCCCTCCCCCCGGGAGAACAGCGGTAAGACTATGGGCTTAAAACGCTAAATATCGGGTTTCGATACTTGTGGTAAGTAAAGCACAGAAAGTGTTATGTTTAACAACAAAAAATAAACTGACAGACAATATGAAGTCCACAAAGAAACACATCTGGAGATCCGATGTGATCATGTGACATTAATGAATTGTGGCTTCCCTCATTAATTACACATGTGTGGTGGAATTGACAGGGTATTAAAGATGCAATGGCAATGTTGAACTTAAGATATATACATAGTAGTGACAATTGTTATAATTATTGTTTAATAAAAACTGGTTAAAAAAAAGAGAAATGGTCCAGAAAAAAAATAGCGTTGAAAAACAAAAGAGATAAATCATATAAGATAAGGCCTCCTAAAATATAAAACATTTTTTTCAAAACTGGCGTGACAATTGGCATTCGGCGAGATGCTAGCTTGGAGGTACTTTTTATTTAAATTTTACAAACTATACGAGCCAACATTATGATAATTTGATTAGCATTACGGAATATAATAACTGATTAATTAACTTCCAAAACAATTTCATAAAATAGCATGTCCAGGTGGTTAGGGCGCTCGACTCGGAATTTGAGGGTCGTGGGTTCGAATCCCTGTCACACCAAACATGCTCGCCATTTCAGCCGTGGGGGCGTTATAATGCAACGGTCAATCCCACTATTAGTTAGTAAACGAGTAGTCCAAGAGATGGCGGTGGGTGGTGATGACTAGCTGCCTTCCCTCTAGTCTTGTACTGCTAAATTAGGGACGGCTAGCGCAGATAGCCCTCGTGTAGCTTTGCGCGAAATCCATAACAAACAAACAATTTCATAAAATAGCATGTCCAGGTGGTTAGGGCGCTCGACTCGGAATTTGAGGGTCGTGGGTTCGAATCCCTGTCACACCAAACATGCTCGCCCTTTCAGCCGTGGGGGCGTTATAATGTAACGGTCAATCCCACTATTAGTTAGTAAAAGAGTCGTCCAAGAGATGGCGGTGGGTGGTGATGACTAGCTGCCTTCCCTCTAGTCTATCACTGCTAAATTAAGGACGGCTAGCGCAGATAAGCCTCGTGTAGCTTTGAGCGAAATTCAAAACAAACCAATTCATCAAATATGTAATGGGTTTTCCATATATTAAGTTTCTCATGGGCGGTCCTAAGAATGTGTAGCATTGGATATATCGAAGTATTGTTTCATTTGTGTTATGTTTTTGTTAAAAAAAAGAAAGAAAGGGAAGATGTATTTTGTTGTAAATTTTGGAGTTAAGTAAGTCCTAAATAAAAAAAAGGGAGTTACAAGCTGGAGATATAGAATATATTTAGATATAATAACGGTTAGAGACGACTTGAATGGGTAATGAAGAAAAACTTTAATATAAGTTTAACATAACAGCAAATGTACAACGTTTCGACAAGGTTTTGTCATCGTCAGGTACAAGTAATTTACACTGACACTGATTTACACCTTTCCAGTAGCTGATTTACACCTTACCAGTAGCTGATTTTGTGATGCGAAAAATACGACAGCAAGAACTTCCGAAAGAAAATTGCGATACAAGTGTTTCGTTCTATCATGTGTCATGATCATTTGAGTGTGGGTGTAAGTTGGACATTTTCGTAGATTCATTACGAAAACTTGAGTATTTTTTTTTCAAGGAAATGATGTCATGGTAGAACGACAGCTCACGAGGTGAAAACCGGTTTTATCTGGTTTTGTTTCCTGTTTGTTTGTTCTTTTTTAGTAAACGGATTGATTTAATTCACGTATAATGCCTGCCTGTATTATTATAAATATCCATATTGAATTAAACACGGTCATGTATTTAGTTAGTGAAAATTGCTTCGTATTTCATGCTAACGAGTATTCCCAAAAATCATACTGTTGTGAAATTTAGTTTCATTTTATAATACAAGAACCCCTAGGGGAGTCGCCAGCGGAGGGCATGCCCACATTCTAGGTCAGAGCAAACGATGGGTCCCCCTTCAATTTTTGTAAACGCCTATTTTTTTATCGAAAGAAATAAGAAATATTGATGAGAGAGCCCCATTGAGAATTCACTCGTGAAAAATGAGAGGTTTCTCAGAAAATATTGAGGCCTTATTCGATACACGGTATTTTTAATTTTATACGTATGAAAGCGCTTTACAGTAGACACATGGAGAGCTTTTTTTTTGACAAACATATATAGAGAGCTCCTTCTAACAGACATATAGAGGGCCAATAGCTAAAACTTTCAGAGACATCCATAAGATATAATAGTGGGCTCCTTTCTGTTTATTGCCTCCCCTCTTTGAAATAACCTGGCGACGTCCCTAACTCCTAAAAACATTTTCATGATTTTTGCGAGTTGAAAGTAACGACACGTGCGAACCGAATTTTGCACAAGTAGCTGTATTAGTTTTGAGCGCTGTTCTTACCCAACTATTTTTTCTTCTGATTTTTGTTATCGTTAACTTAAGAGAAAGCACGTGATTTTGAACATAATGGTATACCTTTCATTGTGGGCCCGGCATGGCCAGGTGGTTAGGGCGCTCGACTCGCAATCTGAGGATCGCTGGTTCGAATCCCCGTCACACTAAACATGCTCGCCCCTTTGAGCCGTGAGGACGTTATAATGTGACGGTCAATCCCACTATTCGTTGGTAAAAGAGTAGCCCAAGAGTTGGCGGTGGGTGGTGATGACTAGCTGCCGCCTTCTCTCTAGTCTTACACTGCTAAATTTAGGGACGGCTAACGCAGATAGCCCTCGTGTAGCTTTGCGCGAAATTCGAAACAAACAAACCTTTTATTGGGAAAGTTAAAACAAGACACATTCAGTCACAGGATGTTATAGGTATGGTCGGCAATAAAAGGGAATTGAACAAAAATATATTTATAAGATGCGTCCAAAAATATGTGATTTTTTTTTTCTGTTCACAATAAATAAATTAAAAGTGATAGACAAGTTACAATAAAGTCCAATTTAACGGAACAATCCAAGATTTAAATCTGGCGTTGTTCCGTTAGTGTGGATTAAATTTTATTTTATTTTTCTGTAAATCACTTTACGCGGTATTGCGTATTTACCTATTCTTTATGGTAAGAAAGTACTGAAAGTTGAAAGAAATAAAATTCTGTGATGAACTTATAGCAAAGAGTTGTAAAATCAAATAGAAATTTGTGTTAAATATATATCTGTGTGTTTGTGTTAAAATGAAATGATTGTGAATCGTACAAATAAGAATAGCAACATTTTGTATAAGAATAATGACGACCTTGCCATCTAGTGTGAGTTTTGATGTTGTATTGTTTTACGATTGTTGGACCCCGTTTCTGATCCTCGAGCGTTTAGACTCATTCTAAAGTTTGAAGTCTCGGAATAATTATTCAGTTTAAAAATTAAATATACATATATGTTACCTGATTGTAATTGTTTCTCAGACAGTAACAACTTGCCTTGTTTTTGAAGTAAGTTCACATGTAGATAATTCGAATATAAGAGAAATATCAAAATTTTCAGCTATTTTTTTCTAATTTTCTCTTCTTTTGTTGGACTAGGAAATATTTTCTTTCAAAACCAAAATCAAGAAAAGGTTTTAAAAAGAAAATACTAAGAAGGCTTAAAAGATTTCAGTTTCGTAAGAAATCTTAACTCTGTTTATCAAGATCGTATTGCACAATGAATAACGAATTAATTAGTTAGGTCAGTGACAGTTATTAAGTAAAAAAAGCAGCGATGTGAGTTGTTGAGGAAGTATGTAGTTAAAAATTAGTTTTAATAATTCTGATTGTATTAGTGCCATCTATATAACATATAGTAAATGTGTGTTGTTTTCTTTAATAAAACATTTCAATGAAATAAATATGTGGTTTATGTCATGCATATACATGTATATATATATATATAATCTAGCGCCAGAATTTGTTTTGTGTGTTGTTACTGTTTTTGTTTTGTTTTTCTTTCTGAACGAAACAAGATGGTTCCATTGGGCATGAAGTTACTGTTGACAACAAGACATGAAATTACACTATGTAAACAGCAAACACGTGTTAGGGTCATCAAGACACTTCCCACTCCAACAAATTATGTTATATATATTATCTGCTGTCTCAGTCTTCCGAGTTATGTTTCAATGTCAGTGATACTAAATTTCTTCTTCACTCCAAATTGAATCCGTCCTCCCCCTCGCTTGTACAGCAGTAAGTCTGAGGGCTTATAACGCTAAAATCGGGTTTCGATGCCTGCTATGGTTTTGCTCTAAAAGCTGTTTGTTTGTGTGTCCCTCGGTGGGATATCGGTAAGTTTACGGACTTACAACGCTAAACTCCGGGGTTTGATTCCCCGCGGTGGACACAGCAGATAACCCATTGTGGCTTTGCAAGTTTGTCAATCATAGTTTGGCAATCTGAGGGTCGCGGGTTCGAAACCCCGTCCCACCAAATATGCTCGCCCTTTCAATCGTGAGGGTGATATTATGTGCGGTCAATCCCACTATTCGTTGGTAAAAGAGTAGCCCAAGAGTTGGCGGTGGGTGGTGATGACTAGCTGCCTTCCCTCTAGTCTTACACTACCAAATTAGAGATGGCTAGCGCAGATAAGCCTCGAGTAGCTTTGAGCGAAATTCAAAGCAAACCAATTCATCAAATATGTAATGGGTTTTCCATATTTTAAGTTTCTCGTGGGCGGTCCTAAGAATGTGTAGCATTGGATATATCGAAGTATTGTTTCATTTGTGTTATGTTTTTGTTAAAAAAAGAAAGGGAAGATGTATTTTCTTGTAATTTTTGGAGTTAAGTAAGTCCTAAATAAAAAAAGGGGAGTTACAAACTAGAGATATAGAATATATTTAGATATAATAATGGCTGGAGAAATCTAGTCCACTTAACGATAAATAATTAATTGACTATAGTGTTCTCTATAGGCTAAGTTCACTGGAAGGCCCAAATTCACAAACGGAGGTCACGTTGTTATGTAGAGGTTCACTTTTAAAAAATGGTAAATAAAAACGTGAACTGGTCAAATTTTGACTCTTTGATAAAACGTGGAATATCTATTTAAAGCTCCCATAACCAAAAGTAATTGAAAATGTTTGATTTTTTATATACTCCTGTATTGAATAAAATAGATCTAACTGGATAGTGAGGTTTATGAATTTTAGTCGAGCCATGGAAACACCAAAATGCGATCCAATAAACCTCAAGAATAATGTTATATCTTCATTTAAATCTAACACAATCCTCTGAAAATTTTCTTTTCTTTGCTAGTTTAACAGGATTATTTATAGATGATTGGACTTTATTGACGTAATCTATCGTTACAGATGACAAATATTTCATTCCCTTTAAGGACCTGGCATGTCCTGTGGTTAGGGGGCGTTCGACTCGCAATCTGAGGGTTGTGGGTTCGAATCTCCTCAGTAGACACAGTAGATAGCCCGATGTGGCTTTGCTATCAAAACACACACACACACACAATCTGAGGGTCGCGAGTTTGAATTCCCTTCACCGAATATGCTCGCCCTTTTAGCCGTGGGGGCGTTATAATGTGACGGTCAACCCTATTGTTCGTTGACAAAAGAATAGCCCAAAAGTTGACATGGTGGATGGCGTTGACTAGATGCCCTCTCCCTAGTCTATCACTACTAAATTAGGGCGGCTAGTGCAGTTTATTTGTTTGTTTGAGGTTAAGTACAAAGCTACACACGATGGGCTATTTGTGCTCTGCCCACCACGGGTATCGAAACCCGGATTCTAGCGTTGAAAGTCCGCAGACATACCGATGTGTCCTGGGGAGAGAGGGCTAATGCAAACTGAACAAAAATAGTATTTCAGTTTAGAAGATAAAATAAAAACTAACAGAGTACCAAAGTAACAAAAATACTTGAATATCAACTTTTGACAGAAAGAAAATGTCGAATTTTTAGGAGAAACATTAGAAAAGGAAATCTGGGGGAACTTGTTAAGTTTATTAACTTCTTTCAAGATAAGATAATTAATTTATGTGCCAGTTTACTTAATTTATTTATTTAAAAAAATAATAATGGTTTAATCTCGACGTTAAAACAATTTATAATTATAAAATAGAGATATGGATGTTTACTTTTCCTTATTTTTTTCTTGGCGGTGGGTGGTGATGACTAGTTGCCTTCCCTCTAATCTTTCACTGCTAAATTTAGTACGGCTAGCGCAGATATCCCTCGTGAAGCTTTGCGCGAACTTCAAAACAAAACAAACCTAATTTTTGTTTTCGTCGTGTGGCGTTAGGTTTATTATCTATTCACGAAAGGACCTGGAAAAAAAAAAGTATATCTCTGAAAACAATAGCATCGGTAAGTTTTTTATGTTTCTTTTACTTTTTTATAGATTTAGCTTTGGTTTATTTAAGCTATGGTTCCTAAGCTTAGAAATAAAGAACTATGAAATTAATATTAGTAAGTTCGTCCACCAAATCAATTTGAAGCTTTTCAACCCAACATGGCGACGTGAGTTAGTCCTACACCTCTGATACGCTAGTTACATTCAGTATGTTTTTTGATTTAAGATAGGTAATTAGATAATAAAATAATCATTTTGTAACATTAATTACAATTTTGATTCTCCACCTCCCCTTTTTTTTTAGTTATATTTTCTTTGTTTGAAGAAATTATTCATGGTCGTGTTTTGATACAAACCGGAAGCAGAAATTACTTCCATGTGTAATTCTTTCCAAAGTCTAATCTTTAGAGAAAAAAAAAACAACAACATACGAAATAAAACAAGTGGACTAGTTATATTAAATGTTGCACATACATTTCTATTTCAAGTCTTTGGCAAAAGAAAATTTTATGTAAACCCAAAAAAAACTAAAAACAATCGTAGTTCTAGCAACTTTGTTGAGTCAAATATGAAGATTTAGAACTTCTTATTGGTTTACATTTCTTTGATCTTAATCGGGGAATGAGGTATGATTAAGAAAAGATGGTCGGATGTCAGTGATTTATTTACGAGGTCAGTAGTCAGTACCAAATTTTAGAAAAGTGCCCCAGATAAGACAAAAGTCAAGTACGTGTGTGCGTAAAACAAAGGGCACGTTTTTCTGTTTATCTGTCATAAAATTTTTCTAACTGAAATTCAATTCGTGAAATTTCACCATTATTACGAGTTATTGATTTATTTAAGTTTTGTTTCCAAATTTCTGTTACACTGAAGTGAGTTAATAAAACCGTGCGATGTCGCTGAGGTAGTTGAACTTTCTCGACGTAGGGCATTTATAAATTTATATTTCGTTCTCTCTCCTTCTTGATGTCATGTCTTCTATTTTCACGAAGTAAACCTCTTCATCTTAAATTAACAAGCTTATACGTGACGTTAATAATAATATACAAGTATATAGAAGGTCATTTTAATCACCGAACGAGGGTGGGGTGAAATTATTCTGTCACCACTTCTTGACGAAGGCGCGTGTGCTGCGTGATTCTCATCATTTACAGGGGTGTTGATTTTATTTAAGGGTTTTCAGCACTTTCCACTATAATTTCTTTTTTGTAGATGGAGCAAGTTTTGACATCTATATTTCTTTGATATGTTTAAGGGCGCATCTCGAAATTCAACACTGACATTAATCGTTGGCGCCAACTACTCTTAATGTCAACTTTTGTGATCTTTGACTTCGATGTTGCTTCAACGTTGGCTCAACACACTCAATTGCCCAAAGGAGCGTTGAGATTAAAACATGCAATATGACAGCTTCTATGAAAGACGTGTTTGTTGTAATTGTGAAGACAGTATTTTTTTTTTAAATAGAATTACTGTCAAAACACAACATTATAATATAAACGATTTTATTTCATTTTTAAATAATATTTAAACAAACTTTTATAAGTGAAAAAGGCCCTTTAAAAGCTAACGAACGTCTACAAGCTCAGTAGTCGCTTATGTTGAGCAAGGAGTCCTTTTCAATCCTCCCTCCCCCCCCCCCTCCTCTCAATAAAATGCGATAAGTTTACAATTTATGTAACTTGAATTGGAGTTTTTGGTCCAAAATAATAACTTATTTCCCCCTATAAATAGATACAGGTTTTAGAATTAATTAGGAACCTGGTTATAAAAAGTGGAAAGATTAAAATACTTTTTTGTTTGTACGTTAATTTTGTTGGTGTTTTTTTTTGTTTGTTTTTTTTCTCTGATTTCCATCAAACCTTAACGAAGTTTAGGTGACACTAGTAAATCTTTTTCAGGAGAACATGCCCTCCTCAAACCCCTTGAATTTTATTCTACCTTTAGCCAGCACACTTCTTAAAAAGCTTGATTCATATTCCCTGGTCTACATATACACACACACACACACACACACACACACATTTTGATTCCAACAGAATGTTGAAGGTAAATTTTCGAAAATTATTTCTAACCCTACTTCTCGTTTTGTCAGGCTTGAAAGAAACGTCACTTTTTGTTTTTATACAACTACTGCTAATATGTCTCGAAAGTTGTCTAGCTTTTATCTCTTTAAACAGCTCTTCTTGGGAAAGAGATTTGACTGATTTTAAAGTATTCGATTTTTGTACTATATTTAGCCAGAATAAATGTGTGGTATTTGGTTTAACAACATTACTCGTCAGCCTAATAGGTGTTGCATATCTAATGAGACGAAAAACCTAAAAACATTTTTAAAATATCAGCCAAGATTTTTTTCTTTAGTTTTGCTTTTAAAATTCCCGGGTCTTTTCTATTTGGTGTCCACCAACAGGTCGTTTTGAAAATAACACCAGTAATGCAATACAATAAAATAATTAATAATAAAACGTCATATGATATTTATTTAGTGAATTCTGTGATATTAATTAATAATAAAACGTTATATGTTATTTATTTAGTGAATTCTGTGATATTAATTAATAATAAAACGTTATATGTTATTTATTTAGTGAATTCTGTGATATTAATTAATAATAAAACGTTATATGATATCTAATTAGTGAATTCTGTTATATTAATAATAAAGCGTTATATGATATCTATTTAGTGAATTCTGTGATATCAATTAATAATAAAACGTTATATGATATCTATTTAGCTAATTCTGTGATATTAATTAATAATAAAACGTTATATGATATCTATTTAGTGAATTCTGTGATATTAATTAATAATAAAACGTTATATGATACCTATTCAGTGAATTCTGTGATATTGATTAATAATAAAACGTTATATGATATCTATTTAGTGAATTCTGTGATATTAAACAATATTTTTTGAATAAATCTTCATCTTTGTCTCTATTTCTCCATATAAATTCAAAAAAGACAAGAGTTAAGCATTTGGCGATGAGTTCCACATTGACGTTTATTACTGTTGGTGGGAACCAAACGGGAAAGATCATTTTGTACTGTTGGTGGGCGCCAAACGGAAGAGGTCATTTTTGTACTGTTGGTGGGAACCAAACGGAAGAGGTCATTTTTGTACTGTTGGTGGGAACAAAACGGAAGAGGTCATTTTTATACTGTTGGTGGGCACCAAACGGAAGAGGTTATTTTTATACTGTTGGTGGGCGCCAAACGGAAGAGGTAATTTTTGTACTGTTGGTGGGCGCCAAACGGAAGAGGTCATTTTTATACTGTTGGTGGGCACCAAACGGAAGAGGTTATTTTTGTACTGTTGGTGAGCACCAAACGGAAGAGGTCATTTTTGTACTGTTGGTGGGCACCAAAAGGAAAAGATCCAAATTATCAACTGTATTAGTCAATGATTTTGCTTTTAATCGTGTGTCGTTTCTTACGGAACTTAAAAAACGGAACTATCAAAGTTTTTCAACGAGACGAAACTACACACTGACGTACAAGGAGGGCTGGAGAGCTTAAACCCCTTCTCTCATGCCCATAAATGCCCTTTCCACTGACATTAAAATTTTGCATGTTCACAACTATTAACAGTTTTAGACATTAAAGTGTTCATAAGGCCATATTAAGAATACGATCTGTTTATCTTCTACTTGCTATCATTCCATTCCCCCTTTAAAAGGTTTACATTGCAATGCTTGAGCCTCTACCCTTTTAAAAATGTTCTCTACACGTTACAGATATTATATCTCGTTTTTCATCATAGACTCTATTTGACAGCTTATCTCAGGTGATTATAAAGTAAAAATATAGTCAAAATTATTATATCGTCGTACCTAAATACTGCCACTTTGGTTGCCATTTTGATAAGTTCCAGATGTGTTGATGAGATGGTTTATCGAGTTAGCCTTCAGAAAATTTTCACATGCGCGCTGACCTGGCTGAAGTCCCAGAACTACTCGGTGAAAAGAGTGGTGTAGTTCGGGTCATACCCTAAACAGCTGTTGTAATTTTGAGATTAATTAACTTCAAAAAATCACTCTAGATGGCAGCAGTTATCATCTGGTAAAGGGTATGAAAGGGAAGGGTTGTTTGTTTGTTATTAAGCACAAAGCTACACAGAGGGCTATCTGTACTCTGTGCCACTAGGGGGCGAAAGGAAAGGTTCTACCTATGTGAAAGGTGTAAAATAATGTTAGTTTCCTTGAATTTATAATGATCTAACATTATTTTAGATATATATACTCGATCGAAATACAAGTAAAAAATCATAGTCCGACAAGGTGAAGGCTGGCAGTCTACGCTTTTTAAAAACAGTACGAATAAGACACAATAAAGTGTTTTTTTTTAGCCCCCCCCCCCCATCCTCTAAACTTTGTTATTTTAATATTCCGTTAGATTTCAGTAGAGAAATCATTGCTGAAATAAACAAGATAACACGAAAAGAGAAGCATCATGTTTCGACTACGTTAGATATATTTACTATACAAACAGGTAATGATTCACCAATAAATCAAAATAATAATAATGATTCTAATGATGAGATCTTGGTAGTTTATATTGTGGGTGATTACAGCAAACCATGTTTGTTCCTGGACTGTGAAATGACTCTGGAGGAATTGTTAAAAATCGTTTTGATCTATATGGTAAGATGACCTCTGGCGGAGTTGTTAAATATTGTTTTGATCTGGATGGTAAGATTGACTCTTTCGGAGTTGCTTGCAAGACTGTGACATTACGATTACAACCAATGACTTCAATATCTTAGAGGCCCGGCATGGCCAGGTGGTTAGGGCGCTCGACTCGCAATCTGAGGGTTGCGGGTTCGAATTCCCGTCACACCAAACATGCTCGCCCTTTTAGCCGTGGGGGCGTTATAATGTGACGGTCAATCCCACTATTTGTTGGTAAAAGAGTAGCCCAAGGGTTGGCGGTGGGTGGTGATGACTAGCTGCCTTCCCTCTAGTCTTTCACTGCTAAATTAGGGACGGCTAGCGCAGATAGCCCTCGTGTAGCTTTGCGCGAAATTCAAAACAAACAAACAAACAGTATCTTGGGAAATGCAGCCAATGAGAAAATGCTCCTAGGTCGAACGTCAACCTAACTATAAGAAGCGTTGTAGCAGTGTTCGTGAACGTTTTTTTAGAAGCGTTGCAGTAATATTCGTGATTTTCTTTTTAGTTATATGTATGTATGTATGAATATAAAAAAATATTATTTTTAGTAATGACTGAATTGATATGTAATTAACTAGTTATTACTAGTTCAAAATAGTTTTCAAATAACCCTTATTAATCTATTCATTATATCTGAATGATAATATTTTCAGTTGCTGTTTCAATGAAAGTATTATCTTTATCCTCGAATATCAATTTGATTTACATATGAAACGCTTACATCAAATAAGATTATTAATCTATTCAAAGAACGAGCATTAGTTTTAATCTAAATATAAAAAACCACACGTCTAATTCTTTGTATTATGTATATTAAAACGTAAGTTGCATAGAAATAGTTACAGTAGAATATGTCTTGTAAATAAAAACTTTTATTACTAAGAAATAATCTGCCTTTTCTCAAAGCATTCTGTTGTCATTATATACGACCTGGCATGGCCAAATGGTTAGAGCGCTCGACTCGCAATCTGTGGGTCGCTGGTTCGAATCCCCGTCCCACCAAACATGCTCGCCCCTTTCAGCCGTGGGGGCGTTGTAAAGTGACGGTCAATCCCACCATTCGTTGTTAAAAGAGTAGCCCGAGAGTTTGCGGTGGGTGGTGATGACTAGCTGCCTTCCCTCTGCCCACACTGCTAAATTTGGGACGGCTAGCGCAGATAGTCCTCGTGTAGCTTTGCGCGAAATTCAAAACCATAACCGTAGTCGCTATATACCAGTTTTTGTTTTCAGGCAATAAATGAAGGATGATTGTTTTGTATTTTATATTTATCTATCGATGCAAACAAAGTTTTATAACTACTTCGTTTCATTCTACAAATTATCGCTTTTTTAAAAGTCAGTTTATTCAATAAATACTTCAACTGTTTCCATTAATTAAGATTCGTTTCGCTTTTTAAGGTTATGTGTGTACAGGGGCATGTCTACCGGAATAAAGTGGGTGCAGCAGCAGCCTCCCCCCCACACACACACAGACACACACATTGGAGAGCTCAAACATCCCCATCTTAGAGTTTTAAATTCTTTATACTGTGCTTCCCACTGACATGAAAGAGTTTATTTTTTCTGCCCCTCCCCTAAAAACTCTTTGCCCCCTTGTTTCCCAGAAACAAATCCTAGAAAATGTACTCCTCGTGCGTGGTATTACGATTTTACTGAAGCTACTTGTAGCTTAATCAAAACTGTCGTGTTTTATTTTTTTATGTACGATTTAAAAATTTAGTTGTATGAAGCGAAGAACTAAGAAAAAAATTAGAGTAATTTATCCTACGTTGCCACGGTGTATGTCTATTGTTCCAAAGCTGATGAACTGATGATGATAAGTTTGTCAGAAAGGACGAAATTTTGTAATGTAAATTAGATCAAAGGGCGTATTACATACGAGTCAGACGCTTCGGAATACGTGTATTTTATCAACAACGAAATCTGAACGAGGTAATATCCGAATGGTATTTGGGAACAGGAAGGCTTAAAAAAAATAAGAGGAAATGAGTAGTATAAAATACATATATATGAATAATGTACTTACAAACACTATTTAGACAGTTAAGTCTATATTCTCACCAAAAGGAAATACTTTGTACAAAACGGAAAGACCGAATCTATAGCCTAATATGAAAATCATTTTAATTTGCTACAACTATTTTCATAAATGCTGTAAAAAAAAAAAAAAATTATCTTCAATCCATTCTCGTAATTTTCACAACTTTTCAGTAGGTGTCTTGTTTGTTTGTAGTTAAGCACAAAGATACACTATGGGTTATCTGTGCTCTGCCCACCACGGATATCGAAACCCAGTTTCCAGCGTTGTAAGGCAGCAGACATACCGCTGTGCCACTGGGGGTCTGTAAACATAGTGATAGTATTTTGTGTGAAACTATCATGGAGTCTGTTGTGTGTGAAAAAATAAATAAAAGGAATTCAGTTCTTTCTTGGTTTAGAACAAAGAACGTCACAAGAAAAATCCCACACTTTTACATTGGTGATTATTTAATTCCTAACTGAAAAGTATTAGTCAGAACAATGAGGGTATCTTTGTGTGATCGCTGCAATACTGACGTTAATCATTTAAGCTCTCTATATTTCTATGCTTTCAACCGAAGAAAAAAAAATCGAAAAAAAGCGTGTTCTTGTTTTGCAAACAAATAAACGTGAAATGCTCAAAAACAAATGTTGACAATGTAAACAAGTTACTTTTTTTTACATGGTATTTATTCGTGTAACGAAAACAAATGCTTCCATGCTACCAAAAATGATGCTTTCTTTTTAAAGTACACTTCATTTTGCTTCTAAAAGTAGTGTTTCCCAAAGTGGGAGCCGCGGTCCCCTGGGGGTCGAGAAGCTTTTTATAGGGAGCCTCCAAAAAATGGGCCTAAAACAAAGATGCTGAATTAATTTTAATTCTAAATAAACAGTAAGCCGATAAAAATTATGTTGAATCAATTATACGATACAGTATGTTGAAAGATGTTATTGTTTTTACTACGGCACTGTTTTTCAATCACCATGCTATGGGGGGGGGGGGACATTTGGTAACAACTGTTATAAGGGATATAGCAAACGTCATAAATCACTGAAGACGAAAGGCAGAAGACTTTCGAAATGTCGTCCGCTGCATTTGTAAGTTTCTACAACAGGCAGTTGCTGTCCATTTCAAACATAGATTCGTCATAAATCACTGTTAGTTACATCTAGACAAAGGGAAACGAAAATTCTTGTGTAACTTCCTTCTAGTATGTTCTTCAAATATCTATATGTCTATGTTCTCTCTTATTCTGCATGAAGAAAACTAGTTACCTGTTTAAGTCTATCTTCTTTTTCTCTTTTTCCGTTTTCCAAATGATGAAATGACTTTACGCGATAACATGATCATTTTTGACCAATCTACGGACAGGATAGAATCGTGTATAAATGCTGCGCCACCTTTAAAGTTATCACTGCCTTATGTGGGCAGAAACGACGTTTATAAATCCTGTATAACGAGAATCAACCAGTATCAGGTGGTTAATAATAACTGTTTTATGTTGACTGTGTTTTTATCAAAACATGTTTGAGTTTTATTGTTCCTTAATAGAGTTGAGTAGATGTAAGTTCAAAGTCTGTTTACGTTTCATAACTACGCGAAAAAAAAACAAACAATTAAGTCTACAGTTATTTTTCAGTGTAATCGTGAAACAGATTATGACCTTACTTTGCGGTTTCTGTTTAATTAACAGAACCGACTTTTCTTCTCGAATTCGGTAAACAGGTGAAAATCCAAACGGTCTCAATTTGCGTAGATGACGTAGCACATTGTAAACCAATAGGAATTCCATAAAGACGTGCGAATTGGTATTAATATAGTATTCAAGGCTTCTCTCTCGTTCGTAACTGAAAATTCAACTCATCAGTCGAACGTTTACGTTTCTTTGTTTTCGAAACACTTTTGAACCAAGGTGAGTCTAATTAATGAGATGCGTACCTCTTTTTCCTAATCTATTTTTAGAGAAAAAAAAAGAAAAATTACGAAAATCATAAATCTTTTTTTTCTCATACATATTCCTTAGTTGAATGTCTCTTATCCGCGAAATTGTAAGAGGTTTTTCTTTTTGTGTTAGCCATTTGTGCACATTTGCGTTGTTAATGCTGTGTCGGCCATGCTGATCGAACCTCGAATTCTAGCATTATCAACACAAACGTACCGACACATCACAGCAGAACGGTAGTTTAAATGGCACACTGAGATGTAAAAATGTATAACTCTCAAGAGTGTGATAACCTCAGAACTGTAATGTTTGTTCCATATTAGCAAAGTATGCCAAAAGCATAAAGCCATCTCAAAACACGTTATAAGCTCTACCCCCATAAAACTTAGGGAAAAACTATGTAAAAAGGGAGTATAAAAATAAAATATTTTATATATGTTTGTTATCAAAACCTTAAGTTAATCATCGTATTGGCGGGGAAAAAATATCATGAAAATATTACATAAGCATAAATAAAACTTAACAAAAAATACAATAACACCTCACAAAATCGTGTTGCTAATGGAAGGTGTTTTAGTATAGTAATGAAAATAAGTATAGTTGTAATAATATAGCATAAGATAGTAAATACAACGTTCATGAATGGAAAGAAACGTGTGTTGTAATGTTTGACAAATTTTCTTGAGGCTTTCAATCGAAAGTGTTCTGTTTCAAAAGTAAATAAAAGCCAAATTAAGACTAATAAATATTTATATTTCTCTCTTTTGAAGTTCATATGTCATGCTGTATTGTTATAGCTTACAGAGTGCATAATTCTTCATGGCATGAGCACGTTTTATTGACATCACGGCAGTGGAAATTGCAACGTTAAGCGTCACTTATGTGATGTAATTTTAGTGTCTACTGACTAACTGACAGTCAACACATGACTGTATATTGGTGCGACTGATTAAAACAGGCGACCTCTCCAGGCAGCCTTAGCTTCCTTCTGTTCATGAACGTAATACTGTGTGTGTGTGTGTGTGTGTATATATATATATATATATATATATATACTACACACACACACACACACACACACAC
>NW_013672029.1:0-2356 GCF_000517525.1 Limulus polyphemus | reverse complement strand
GTGTGTGTGTGTATATATATATATATATATATATATATATACACACACACACACACACACACACACACACTTCAACATTCATGTTATCCCATCTAACGATATATTAGGATCTGTATCTACAGATCATGGACAGACTAAAATAGTACGACTGTTTTTGTTTTTTTTTTGTTGTTGTTGTTGTAAGAACAGCAAGAAAATTACTAGCCAATCGACGGTCAGATTTTCTTTGACCTTTTCAGGGTTAAAAATTCATTGTAATAACGTTAAGCACCATGACCCTCAATGTCCTTCACTTCGTTTCTTTCTGAAGTGGCCCGACTCGCAATTTGTAGGTCGCGGGTTCGAATCTCCGTCCC
This sequence comes from Limulus polyphemus, assembly GCF_000517525.1. Taxonomy (NCBI): domain Eukaryota; kingdom Metazoa; phylum Arthropoda; class Merostomata; order Xiphosura; family Limulidae; genus Limulus; species Limulus polyphemus. The sequence continues at coordinate 2,000 of NW_013672029.1, read as the reverse complement.
ACCAAACATGCTTGCCCTTTCAGGGGGCGTTATAATGTGACGGTCGATCCCACTATTCGTTGGTAAAAGAGTAGCCCAAGATTTGGCGGTGGGTGGTGTTGACTAGCTGCCTTCCCTCTTGTCTTACACTGCTAAATTAGGGACGGCTAGCGCAGATAGCCCTCGTGTAGCTTTGCGCGAAATTCCTGACAAACAAACAAACAAAAACAAATAAACATAGTGCAAAGAAAGTCCGTGTCTTTGTGATGTTGTAATAAACTTTGGGTGTTTCGTACGTGCACTTGAATAAAAGTATGGCTTAAGTAGGATACAGTAAAAAGTAATTTTAGCTTATATAAAAATATCTATATAAACTAAACGTTTCCATGTATGATGTATCAGTTTTTGTTAGTTTTTTTCTGGGATACTGTTTCAAAGTACCCAGTAATTTGCATTACCACCATTTTCTATATATAATGATATAATCTTGTTGATTAAAAAAGTCTTACACTAAATTTTCTGATAACATTTTCACTTGTGTACAACTAAGAAGCATGTATTATCAACCATTAAATAATTTTCAGCGATAAAGTAAGGAATTCGAAACATTTCTTTTTTATATAAAAGAGCTTAAACGAATTTCACGTTGCTCCACAGTGCCTCCCCCCCCCCCGTGGCACATTGATATGTCTGCGGTACTACAACGCTAGAAACCGGGTTTCGATACCCGTGGTGGGCAAAGCACAGATAGCCCATTGTGTGGCTTTGTGCTTAACTTCAAACAAACACCAACAACAACAAAAATACTCCCCATTTTATTATTTTCAGTCAACAAATATGCTACATTCTCAATTTATAGCAGTAGGTCATAATCGCAAGTAAAAGTGTGAGCAACTTTCATCCTGACACAGTGTGTAATTTGACCAGTAGAGTAAACTAATCAAAATTGGGATTAATAATACACTCAATACTACATCAAAATAACCCACCGCCTCATATACTACAAATTAAATATGTGATCTTTGATTGAAAATGAGGAGTGTTGTGACACTGGGGATTCTCCCCTTTATCTACTGAAACTAAATGCTAACGTCGGCTATATAATAAAAGTATCTTGTAGCGAACAAGTACAGAATGTTATATTGCGATTTATTTTAAGTACGTAAGTTAATCCAGATTATAATACAGTAATCTTTTTTAGTGAAAGCAAAATAATATATAAAAAAAAACAGAATATTGTCCGTTTTCCGAGTTGTAAAAATACACTTACCTAAATGAATAAGAAAAAAACTTGTTAAATAACAGTAGGACGGCCTCATTTACGTTGGGAGCCTGCGGGCCTAATCCGGTCATAAATATCACATGGTAAAGAACCTTCTTAACCAGTTCTAATAAGCGTTTTTGTAACTTGTTTTCAATTTTTGCCGTGTTATCATGTTGCGAAACAGTGCCTAGCCTTTTGAATTTTGTTTCATCATTTAAGATGTCACATATATTTTTCAATGTAGTCAGTTTTATTCAAAATGACAGTACCAGAACCTTTGTCAGGTTTTGTGCTAAGAATACTTTTGTTCGAGCATAGAGATTTTATAGCCTGAAAATGTTGTCTATACATATAGAAGTCGGTAAAGTCCATTGGTGTGCCGCAGTAAACATGTGCCAAATCACGTAGTCTGGTCTTTCGCCATTTCTTCGACCGATACTGGTTTATCTTTAGTAAGTTGAGCATATAAAACTACAAATTCTGCAAATTCCTTACCACGTGATATTTATGACCGGTTTAAGCCCGCAGGCTCACAACGTCCCCGCATGTATGGTCTTCTTAAAACGCACAAAAAGGATGTACCACTCCGCCCCATTTTGTCGATGATTGGCTCTGCACAACATGAATTAGCGAAGTGGCTTTCGGAAATTTTAGAACAGGCGTTAACGTAGTTTTCAGAAAACTGTATTCAAGACTCCTTTTCTTTTGCTACACCCATACAGAACCTTAGCCTTAACCCTAAATCCTTGACATCAGC
>NW_013672028.1:24761-50578 GCF_000517525.1 Limulus polyphemus | reverse complement strand
GTTGCGTCACGGCGGTCATGTGACTGCTGACGCAACAATACTAAGGAATGGGCAGAGTTACGACAGCAGAGGTCACGTGACTCTAGTAAAACGTCATGGCTTCTAGGACGTTCATGTCTTTTCTTGAAGCCTCAAGAGGTTACTAGATATGCGGTATTGTTGTATATAAGCCGCCAGGAAGTGACAGCAATAATTGAATGTAATTGAACTGCAGACAGCGAAAGAGAAACTGGCGATTGAGTCGAGCACGTGAGTCGTTCATTGTGAATTATAGCGTGACTATGGAAATTAAGTGTATTGCACAGTTGTATTCAGAAAGAATAAACCAGTTTTATTAAAGAAAGGACTTGTGTCGCTATAGTTTCGTCGGAAAGAAATTATACGGGAAACAAACTAACGACCAGAGACGTCACAGAACCATCTATTTGTGGGACTAATAAGTCATTTCTAAGTATTTTTGTCATTCTGATATGAATAATTAAGGTAAAACAGCTTTATGTATAAATTAAATTCCAATATATATATGCTTTAGTTAATGTTGGTAAAGTAATTTGATTATGAAACACAGAAACTTGATTTATTTTGTGATTTATCTACTTTCTGATCTTATGTGTTTTTTTTAGTATCATTAAAAAACTTGAGAATTTTTGTTTTACAACCTACTTTTTAAAAATATTCTACGAAAAAATGAGTATTAAAATTAACTGAAGAATAATTAGAAGATAACTGTACAGGATTTTGTAAAATATTGGATTTCAAGGTAAAACAAACAACTAGTTTTTTAAAGTGCAAAGAAGTTTCTGAAGCATTACTGTTTACTTTTAACCAGGATAACCTGTATCTTCAGTTAATCTTGTTCACAATCAAACCTGTCCAAACATTTGTTCAAACTTCTCTTAAGATTGTTGACACATTTTAGGTGTGTAGTCTTTTATTAACATCAAAACTGGAATTGGTCCTTATCCATTAAAAAGTATAATAGAAGTTTTTGTAATTATAAACGTTCACTTTCTATATATACCTTTTATATTCAACTACTGAAATAAATTAATTTGTTCCTAAGTTTCATAACCTAGTAAAGTTCCGATTATTTAATTTATTAGTAGCTGCTATTTTGATTTTTAGATTTCATTCATAGGTTTTAGTAAGTTGGTTCTTACATGTCACTCAACACTTTTATCAAATTCAGTCAAAATCACTGATGTAGATTTTGGGAAGAGTTGAATACAGACAGACATCCATGTAATGAAACTTGTGAACTAAATTGAAAGGATGTAACAAAGCATCATAGAAGTCTGTAAGTTATGCATTTGAATGAATATTGTTTCTTTTTATTGTATGATACATTTTCAACTTTTTAAATATGTAAATACTAATTCTAATTGCTAATGATTGTTAAAAGTCTTTTTGTGAATTGCAAAGTAAATATTTTTTTTCAGTTGTTTGCTTGCCCTCAGAAAATGTGTGTATGTATAGCCATCAGAAGACACCTGAGGACAGAAGGAAAGAACTGGAAGAGAGCTTACATTTAAATAGCACAGGTTCAGTTTATTCTTTTCTTTAATCTTTATTACTATAAGCAATGTTTTTGCTAGATTTTATACCAGTAATTATTTTTAACTTTGAAAACAAATTCTTTTATTTTATGTTTTTGAACACTACGAATGATGACACATTTAATTTTTAGCTACAGTGTAGTGGAACAGCTTGGAGTTGTTTTTTCATGTACAAACTTTTAACTCTTGATCGATTTGAGATCTAACTACAGTTTTGGACTTAGGAGGTCAAACCCTTTCAGATGATGTATGTGACCATGCTCAAGGTCTCATAGATTAATTTAGTTTAATCCTGCCTAAAAGAATTTCAGTTCAAGGGTTGACTGGTAGAGATCCCGATGAATAATAAAATTGAAATGGGTATATGCGAGCCTAATGCTTGGTATTGCTGGCACAAGAAATATAGCTAAAAAAAAATGGAAAAAAAGGTTGGATAGATTAATTTACTGTAATCCTGCTTAATAGAATTTCTAGTGCCATGGCTATTGAGGATTCCCTCTTGTTTATGAAAAACTTTGAATTGAAAAAATTATTAAAGGAATTTTAACAAGTAATATTTGGCAATTACTATTACCCAGATAGTAGCTAATTTTTTAAATTGAATATTTGAAGGGTTTCTGAGATTATCATTGGAAAAACATTAAACGTATATTTCAGTTTGAAAATTTTAAAGCTTAAGCAGTTTTGATGATAATTAAAAACGTGATTTTAATTTAGTTGAAAAAAATTATTGAACTATGAACAATATGGAAGATTCCACAGTAAAAATTTCTTTTATATTTTGGAAGCATATAGACTCACCATTTTGTTATATTGTTAATAAGAAGCAACAGTGATACACTAAAGAACAATTCCAAAAATACATATTTAGTGTATGTGTATATTTATATACAGAAAATTTATCAAGGGTGAAAACCTCAACCCACTTAATTTTATACTTTATTTTAGTAATGGGTGAAAATCAGAAATATCCAAGTTTTTTCAATTTTGGACTGTGGACTATGACCATTACTTTTCTTGTCATGGCATTGCTTTTTGGACTTCTTGGAGCAATTTTTGGAGTCTTAAACACTGTTACAACACCTGTTGAACTTATAACTGGGATGTTAGGCCTTTATGTTTGGAACATTTTAGGAGGTAGGATTATATTAATTTGTTGTAAATCAGTTGTTGTGTTCTTTGTAGTTTTTACCTTGTGAAAATCAGTGATTTGTAACATATAGATGTTTTTAAATATTTCTTTTAACCAGCATTTAAAAATAAATATCAAATATTAAGGTTCAGTTGCTGTTTAGTTTTTACTGGTTCTTTTTCAGATTAGAATCAAATATCTAAAACTGTGACTTTTTGCTATGCAGTAACTATTCTTTTCTTCTCATGATTCAACAAATAATTTTATTTTAGTTAATCTTGGAATTTATACAAAATATAGGCCTCTGACACAGCATAAGAAATTGGTGAAAGAAAAGTTATAGCATAGATAACCAAATATGCATTATTGGTTTCAATTTATAATAAAGCTGATAAACTTTCATAGCATCAGTTACAGTAAAAGGATGCATATGCTAAATATAACTGCAGTACCATAACTTCTACACTAGACATAGACAGAAATTGGAAAAATATCTAGGTGTTGATTGAGATAAATAGATATTATGATCTTTTAAATGGAAATTCTGAAAATTCAAGTCATCAGGTGACAAACAGTATCATACACATATGAAAGTATTCAGAAATTCACAACGTTGATGAAGCATGACGTGACTCATCTTTTACTAATAGATTTGAGAGGCTTGTAATTATTTAGTTAACAGAGAAAGACTGTTAGAGAAGTGTCAGAATGCAGTTATGGCCATGAAAGTTAGTAGTTGCAATGTATGTATGTATGGGGTCATTATTAAGTGAATTAGCCAATTTCTATTGTCCCTTATTCAAACACTATTCATCAGAGAACAATAGCACAGGGTTATTACAAGGTAGTTGGCCTGTTTTAGCATATAACGTAAAAATCAAGCATCAGAGAGTTATAATGTTTGGTAGATGTGTAAATTAGATAAGTAATTGAGATAAGGATATGGGTTTGTTGGTGTTTACTCACTAGGTTTGACATTAAAATGTATTTTGGATGTGTAAAATGCATCATGAATAATAGCTTTCAATATTTACCATAATTACTTATGGAAGTGTGGTGGGGGTGTGTGTGTGCATTTCTAGTGATATAAACAAAAAAACTATTATTTTTGGAAACATTGTAATGATGCAGCTATAGATGCAGTTATATTTTTCTGACTACTGTTTGCCTAAATTCTTTTAATCCCCCCCCCCCTTTCCTGTATGACTACCAAAACCTGACAGGATGTCTTCTCTTCTTCAGTTCTTACAGTTTAGCAGCAGAAGCAGGGTCAAACTCTTGGCTGTAGCATAATTGTTTGAATCAAAGTGTCAATGTTCTCACTTTTGAGAGTAACTCAGTTTGATTTTTATCCTTTTTTAGTCACTAAATGTACTTTCACATTAACCCTTTTGCTGCAACTTTCAGATATATCCAAACAAACATTTATACCTAGTGACTGCAAAATTCAGATTTATCTCATTGCTACCAAAAACCTGCATGTGTTGGCATTGGGACTTACATACATAAAAAAAAAAATACTGTGACGAGCAGGAACATCCCTGCATCGGTGAAACATCCGGCATATTGTACAGTGAAAGGGTTAATGGCTGTTACACAGAAACACAACATAACATTATATAGCTTGGAAACAGATTTGCATGTAGATTAAAAATATGCATGCAAACTTTTGTCATATTTAATTGCTTATATTTTCTTTTAATTGTGCTCTATAACATTCAGTACATGTTAAGTAGACTCACAAGATAATGTTACATAGCCTTGCAATGTTAAGCTTTAATTTTACAAATAAATTAAGAACATTTTTGCGAACTTTCATTGTGTCACATTACTTCCTTTAACCATGCCTTGTAACAACAGTATATCATCCATCAAACAAAGGAGCTACTTCATTCTTCTCAACATGCAGTCCTGCACTTTAACATTCTTAGTTTCCCAAAGAGAACAGGAACCCTTCCCAGTATCTTTACTCTCAACATCACTACTTTTCATAACAGTGATTAGCTCTAATAAATGCTATAAATAAGGCTGGATAAAACTATCCTTTCTTGAATCTGATGTCAGTGTTACCTTTCACACTGGTAACATATTTATCTTGTAGCTTTTGAAATTCTGCATCAAAGGGTGCACTTTGAATTGCACAACTTTCAGAAGAATGCACTCACTGTCCTCTTTATCATGATGAAAATCTTCTGCTAACAGTTTAAGATCTTCTCCATCATTTCTAAGTAATGCATGAAGGATGGTAACAGTAGTGTTTACCAATGGCTGGATTTCACTGAAAAACAATGATTATTTCTACAACTGCTTACAAAGAATTATTAAACATTAAGATAGATGCTGTAATAAGTATACACTTGTAGTTGTTGAAATACTGCAGAATTTGTTGCATTACCCTCAGCACTAAGCTCACGCAAAGCAATTACAACTTCACTGTATTTCTCAAACTGAGCCAATTAAAACTGTGAATCTATTCAGTTTTGAGAACTTGCTCATCCAGTCCATTTTATCCCTCTCTAAATCTTTATAGTTCCTGTTGCACAACTATGCAGCATTGTAAATAGAGAGTTGAACCTAGATTTAAAAGTGGTAAGTACTGGCAAGCCTTTTACTGAATCTGGACAAACCCAGTGTGTAAGACAGTATGTCTACACCACTAATGGTGAGTATTTGGCTTTAAGATGTACCCCTATATTTATCCCTATCATCACCATTACAGCTGGTTATTTACACCTCACAAACAAACATCATCAGTTAGTGAATTAAAACTTCTGTTGTTTCACAAGCTGCTTATTCCATCCCTACAAACAAGCACCATCAATAAGTAGATTCAAACTTCTGTTGTTTCACAAGCTGCTTATTCCATCCCCACAAACAAGCAACATCAATAAGTAGATTTAAACTTAAACTTCTGTTGTTTCACAAGCTGCTTATTCCATCCCCACAAATAAGCACCATCAATAAGTAGATTCAAACTTCTGTTGTTTCACAAGCTGCTTATTTCATCCCCACAAACAAGCATCCATCAATAAGTAGATTCGTGAAACAACAGAAGTTTGGGGATGGAATAAGCAGCTTGTGAAACAACAGAAGTTTGAATCTACTTATTGATGGTGCTTGTTTGTGGGGATGAAATAAGCAGCTTACAAACAAGCACCATCAATAAGTAGATTCAAACTTCTGTTGTTTCACAAGCTGCTTATTCCATTCTCACAAACAAGCACCATCAATAAGTAGATTCAAACTTCTGTTTTACACAAGCTGCTTATTTCATCCCCACAAACAAGCATCATCAATAAGTAGATTCAAACTTCTGTTGTTTCACAAGCTGCTTATTTCATCCCCACAAACAAGCATCATCAATTAGTAGATTCAAACTTCTGTTATTTCACAAGCTGCTTATTCCATTCCCATGAATAAGAACCACAAGTGAGTAGATTTATATTTCTCGTATCTTTTTCTAATTGAAAACCTGATCTCACTGGTCATATGTTTTTAGAAAAGCTCATGTAAAATATGCTAAATTGACCATAGGGACACCAGGAGCTGTGAAAAATCAAAAGCTTAATTTTTGCATTGCATATTCTTTATATATTAAATTTAAATTTCATAAATAACTTATGTTTTTTTAATTGTAAAACACTTGGTGTGCAGCTTATCTGGAGCATTGAGTGTGATGATGAGAAAGGCATTTCTAGTGTCAAAAATAATAGATCATGAAATTTACGTATCGGAGGCTCTATAAAAACATCCATTCCACATGGTAGGAAGCTTTTTTTTTAAATAGCTCAAATGGGTTATCTCTTCAATGTTAGTATTGCTGTTACAAAGTATTATTACAGTACTAGTAATAACAATGATTCTATCAAAATGAAAGTGACAAATAAACAGGACCATGCAGCAGTTAGTCTTATTCCATGCTAATAATTTTTTAAATAGGATTGGCTGCTGATGCAACTTGTAGTGGCTACTTCACTGTGTTTGTTGAAATTAAATAAGCAGTATTTACTACTGAGGAAATAAATTCTGATAAGATTACAACACCAGTAAAGTTACAAAGCACACCAAATTCAAGTCTGATGGTAATGAGTAAGATATTGATGCTGCACAAAATACAAATCACTCCTGAACTGCTAGCAGCAAATACATAGTAATGACTGGCCTTTGTATTATGATCCACAGATCCAGGTGAAATCAACCATACCTGGCTAGAAAATTTATATGGAATGATGAGGTTCACTTTTCTTTCTTTCTGGATCAACAATTGCTTCTGTGCCATCCAGGATGAAAACAATTCATATGCCTTATTGTAATAGCTATTATATGCTGAGAAAATTACAGTGTGATCTAGATTCATGAGTGAGTTCATTTCAAATAACGGATTTTACCTCTGTTGATCCTTGGTGGATTATGTTCTCATTCCTTGTACTTCAGAGGAATATTGAAAGATATAGTTTTCATATAAAACAGTGCAGGGACTGTCAAGTCATTGCTGTGATCTGCTTTCAGGAAACAACTAACCAGTAGAGATTTTCCACATATACACAAATGTGTGTGTGTGACTGCATGGTCTCCTAACCTCACCCTTGCTGAGTTTTGGCCATAGGGCCACCTCAAGTCATTGGTGTGTCATAATGCTTCCATTATCTTGACAGACCTGAAATATAACATACAAAGCCAAGTATAACTGTTGGAAATTAGGTTATATTGTTCAGCTGTGCATCCTGTGCTTTCACAAAATACAGTTGTTATCACATTGAATATTGTTAGCACACTGGTTGTGCAAATTCCATTATCAACACCTTCCTGGTGTCAATTATTTTTCCCACAGAAATTGCCTTAACAGTTGTCTCATTAGTTAATCTACTAAGTGTTACAGCACTTTAATTATTAGTTTTCTGTTGTGGTACATTACCTCCTCTCACATAAATAACTATTCTCGTTCAGTGCTGCCCTCTATATGCAAAATATTTTTTTCACATGCCACAAGACTTGAGCTCCCACGTACCTTACAATCAAGTGGTACAACTGCATCTCATATGTAAATCTTCATGTGACAACCCTCTATCAACAGCAGTGCAACACACTCCATTTGAGGGAATTTGTTTGTTTTTTTCAAAGTTTAAACATTTTCTGATAACTTGTTTTTCCCAGTTTGAAATTTTTTTTCCACCAAATGGTTAGGTTTGATTATTTATTGTTGCACGATGAATTTTGAAGTACAAGTTACCACTTTGGAGGTAATACCTTCTAATAGCACACTCACACAGGTTATAGGTGGGGGTAACTTGTCTATGGTCATATCCACTCTCATCCACCATGAGATTGATCATTATATGAGTCACACTGCTTCTCATGGTGTTGCCCCTATTCCTCCTGAACATGCCGAACCTGTTTGGGCTGACGAGGAATTTGACAGCCCTTTTTCCTTCACCTGATTTTGCTGAGTCTTCCTGAGTCATGATTTCTCAAGTATGTTCTGTTTTATCCATTTCCCCAATTTCACATTATCTCCATCTTTCCTTGTTACATGATACCCCTTCTCTCAGTATTTGGTTTTCTCCCCTTCCTTGGATATTAGGGTTCATGAAAGGCGTTTTCTTTCTCAGATGGTTGATGGTGCTAGCATGCTTTGCCCTCCATGGGCTTTGGTCCACCATGAGACTGAATGTCCATTGCTTTCTTCTCAACAGTTGGAGTCGATTTTGGCCATGTGGGTAGTGGATCCTTATCATCCTGTTCATTTATCCCATGCCCAATTTTCCTGCCTTTTTCTTACCTTATTGACTCTCGTATGGTACTTGTCTACCATCCACCTCCTTTTTGAGACAATCCATCGAGATCCTGAGGGTTTTCCAAGGGATACTTCTCCCTGATTACCTCCACGTTAGCTGTTTGTCTTCTTTGGCTCTTTCCTTACACATGTGGTTTCTCTGTTGTTGGGATTTCCTAGGGTGGGATGCTGTTTTGTCCCTGGTTCATTTACTGCCAACTTATTTCTGGGACTTATGCATGGCCCCTCTTCTACAGCAATATGTTTTCAGTAATATTCCTGAGACTTTGGAATCTCGTGTAGAATTGGTGAGACAACAAACAACACTTTCTTCTTTGGTAGATTGTTTGTCTCATTCAGAGCCTAGACATGCTCCTATTACTGTTTCCTGTTCTGCTCTTTCCCAGGGCTCACCTGTTTCTACTCCAAGAGTTCCTCCTCTCGTCATATTATTCGATGCAGATGGACAAGTTGTCAACAGTACTGGTGACTACTAGGTGGGTTCTGGTCCAATAAAGTCTGGTTGAATAAATCAGGTGTGGTCTGCTTTTCAAAATAGGATTTTCATGGTCACCTGTTGCACTGTCTCCGGTGTTGATGTTCCTTTGAGCTCTCCACCACATTTTCTCCCCCTTTTCTCTTCCAGTGGAGTATGAGAGTTACTACCACTTTCCAGTTCCAAGCCACTTGGGTGGTAAACCATGGAGGGCATCCTCCTGAATATGATGTTGATATACGATACAAATAATGTTAGAATCATTCAGTTGAGAGTAGGGCAGTGGTGTTCTGCTGGTGTAGATGATGTGATGTTCTCCAATCTGATGCTCTATCTCTGTACAGGTTTATCTGAGGGGATGTTGTAGCCATGGAGTGAGCCTTCATAATTGCAGTTCACCTCTTTAATTGGGATCCCTCATCCTATCCCCACATGGATGTCAGTTCCCAGTGGCTGGGTTTTGGACATAGAGCTGAACCAATCAACATAAGTCTTCAAACATGTATTATATGTGTCTCTGTTCCTCACTCAGTTATATTCATTTTTCCTCTGCCCGTGTTTTGGATCACGGTGATCAAACTTGCAGATTAATATGGTTCTTCCTCTTATGCTATCCCTCGATGATTTTCATATACTGAGGATGTTATTGCTCTGGGGGTGGTTCCTTGTCATATGGTTTTGAGTGGGTTAGTTTCTGTAACAAAGACATCTTTATTATGCCAATCGTCCAGATGTTGGTTTCCCAGATTGGTCATACAATTGATCACTTTTCTGTCATATATCCCGTTCACAGTTCGGGGGGGGGGGGACAAGACTCCCTCCGTACTGCTGAACTTGAGGTGAAGGCAGTATAATCTTCTTTCCTACCCCCACATGGATATCAGTTCCCTGTGACTGGGTTTTGGATTATAGATGACTTACTGAAAGTGTGATCCTCATCCTACCTCTTGTGTGAATGTCGGTTCCTGTTGGGTTGGTTTTAGATGCAGTTGACTTGCCACGTACAGTCTGTTCCACCCTAGCTATTCTACACCTAGGGGCACAACCTCTCCCTTTGGATATGCTCTTCCCATGTCTGCGAAACCTCTTTCCACACTGGGCAAATAGTATACCTACTACAGAAGTGGTGCAGTCTCCTATATATGGACCTCTAATGTGAGGATCTACTCTTTTAGGGTGTTCTTTGGATGCTTTCGAAAATGCTTCATTGTTTTTCTTTCACACCAGTCCCTCCACCTATTCAGTGTGGGGTTCTAGCTATTTATGTGAGTGGAGGTAATGTACTGTATCAGAAATTATAATTTTCCTATACTGAAAATATATTTGTGATAGGTACTTACCTCACTTCCCACCCTTCCTCCCCACTGAAAACCGGTGCTTCCATTTTCTGCCAAAAATAGTTTGGTAGAATAGAATAGAGGGAGTCAAGTGCATCAGGAGAGTGTGTCGCACTCCTATTGATGGAGGATTGTCACATGAAGACTCGTACAAGAGACGCAGTTGAACCATTTGACTGCAAAGTATGTGGGAGCTGAAACTTGTGACATGTGAAAAATTTGTTGCCATATAGAGGGCAGCACTGAACAAGAATAGCTATTTAGGTGATAGGAGGTAAGTACCTATTGGAAATATATTTTCATTATAGGGAAATTATAACTTTGATTAGAGGCTAACTGTATAATGACCCATTTTTTTGTGTTTTTCACAGCTAGAAAATGATAAAGCTTTATATTTCTACCAGGAAACCAAGTTTTTCAGAGTATAATCTTGTCATGGTTTACTAAAGAGAAATTGTTTCTATAGCTTTACTTGTTTGATGTATCTTCTACTAAGCCTCAGCAGTGTTTTCCTATAAGATCTTTGCTTGCAAGATCATCAAAAATCTTGAGGTTAATCATACACTACACACTAGTAAGTTACAATTAATTGTGTGGTTTCCCTTTAGTGTTTAAAAAACATTTGTTCTATGACATTGTAACACAAAGTTGTTTTTTTCTTGTTTTATACTGAACATAACAGTAAGACTTTAGGTAGGTGAATGACGAGATATCAAACTAAACCACAATGTTAACCCATTGTGCTTACTCGAGAGAGGATTTACTTGACAATTTTAACAAGTGTGTTTTCTCATTTTCTAGCGATAGCTTCTCTAATGACGATCATAATGTGGGCAGTCTTGTTTCATACTGCCTTGAAAAACAACATTATGACACAGGAAGAAATTGAAGAAAAATGGACTTCCAAGGATAAGGCATATTTATCAAATAGTTTTTGGTATGTTCTTATTGCCTTAATTTTCTATTTGTTAAACAATGTTCTTATATATCTAGCTATAACTCAACCATGGGAACGTAGACAGCCAAAGGCAGCCCCTGACCAAAATCCAAGTGGAGTTATAATGTTATATTGAGAAACAAACAAACTAAAGTCACTTATTAGCGATGCCTGTTTTGTTGAAAGTTGCAGTCTTCTACAGTGTCAATTCTTGATAATTTTCAGAAGTAATTCTAGTTGAAAACTATTTATGCTGGATTTTACACAATTATCTTTTTACACTTTGGATTAAAAACTTTCACACTGAGTACACAGGGAAAACTAATTGAACAATTCTGTCATGGATTTAAATACACTTGATGTGGAAATATTTTACTAAGCAATTTGTTCCTGATGTAGTTAATTAGACTTATGCAAATAGAGGGAGAAAAAATGTGTGGGTTTTATGCTTTATAAAATGAAATCAACAAGAGTATTTTTAAATGTTAAAAATCTAGCAAAATAAAAAATGTATGCTAATCTCTGTATAATTTTACATGATGATAGGTTGCAAGGGGTTGATTTCGACATTGAATGCATTTTTAGTTCTAATATAATATAAGACTGGTTTCTGTTCTGAGTAGGCTTTAATAAAACAGTAGAACTAGAGTAAAAATCCAGAACTTCTGGTTTGAATTACCACTAAACTGTGTTTACACCCAGAAAGAAACTGTTAACTTTTCTTCTAAGGCATATGCTATTATTTTTTGTGGTTTTCTTGAATGGTAATGTTGTTATTACAAATGGACATTGTAAAATTATTCAGATTGAAATAAAATAACCAGTAAAATTTGGCTTGCTACAACACCTATTGGCTGCCCATAAATGTTTCTAAATTGATAAAGTCAATTTTCAGAACAAACGAGTTTACTTATCCCTCCATTGTTAAAACTCCATTTTCAAATTGCTGTCAGTTATGGAATTCCTTAGCCATGCTTTATATTATAATATCATTACTTTAGAAAATTTGCTGGGCATCAGAAGCACTTATAGTCAGTGTTTTTTTATTTCACTGTTGCACTATTTGCTATATAACTTGGCACTTCCATTTTCTTTTGGAGAATGTTACTAGGCTCTTCATTGTTAGAAAATATCACATCCGTTGCTGTTAATTAGCCTGCATGTTTTATTTGTAGGTTTTTCTTGACCTTTAATAGTGAGAAGAAAGAAAAATTATCTAATGCATTTTAATTTTATGAGAAATGGATGTTGTTTCATGTGTAGTAGTTGCTCACACTTAGCCATAGTATGTGATTAAATAGGTGTGAAAAACTTTTTTTTCAACGTAAGTGATGAAGTGATCAACAACTTGACAAGTTCTTATATAGGTTAGAGTTGAGAGGCTAGTGAAAATAAAAGCTAAGTAACTGTGTAGAGTCAAAGTATGTATTAAGGAGAGAGTAAAAAACTTTCTCAATACAGCTTAAAGTTTTTTAAGAGGTAATCCTCTGCCCTTGGTAAAATACAACTCTTTAAAGTGTTTTAACAACTCATTATATAGCTAAATAGATCAAAATTAAGTGTAACATTTATTGTAACTTCCTAGACACACGTAGCATTGAATTTTCTACTCTTATCATAAATATATTGTAGAAAATCAAGAATGAACATGAAATTCTGTGCCTTCATTATCTATACACATTGTTGTATCAATTCTGGCTATGGTTTATGTGATAATTAGCTTTGCTTGACCTGTTAAAAATATAACGGGTTGGAGTTTTGAACCCCCTCCCCCCAGGGGCTTCTGCCCTTCCTTCAGTATAGTATTGAAATTATGCAATAAAAAGGTCTAACATCATGTTGTAGAATAACATTATAAGCTTATTTATTGATTGTATTAACTACAGTAAAGTTTAGCCCTAATTAAACTAGAGTAAAAAGCATGCACAAGTTACAGTGGTAACTTATGTATTTATCGAATATAAGATGTATTTAATAAAGGCTTAACTAATGTTAGGCCTAAAAAAGCGGATTTATACATTTCGGTGTCTGCAGTTAGAATTCTTTTGTATTATTGTGAAATTGAAAGTTCTGATATGACAGCTTAATACTTGGCATTTCCTGTTAAGTTAGTTAGCTGGAAATATAATTGATCATGGTTTAGGCCTACGATCCTGTATTTAAAGAAGTAATGTTGCTATAAAGATATTAATTTGACTGCATATGTTTTGCAGTCTGCTAGTTTTTATCATAAAAACAGAATTATGTTTTTAGATATTAGTTTATTGCAATTATATGTTGTTTATTTAGCACAAAGCTATGCAATGGGCAGTCTGTGCTCTGTCCACCATGGGAAATTTAATTCCAGATTTTAAGGGTGCAAGTCCATAAACTTATAGATGTGTTTCTTAATCATTTAGTTACCATTGTTACATTCAATATGATGGCCCTGTTAGCATGTATAGTGAGATGTGGTTCAATATAAGCTAGAATCATCATCACGAATAAAGACATCTGTGTAGTAAGATGTAGTTCAATACAATTAGAGTCATCACAAATAAAGCAACTTTGCAATTTTGAACTTTTAACATGTAAATACATCAAATATAGGGTACCACATTTTCACCATTTTTGGCATTAGTCAGGAAACAGATGAAAGCTATTCACTGATTTGTTATTTCTTAACCAGTACTGGTGATTTAGTCGATCACAGTGCAAGGTTATTTGTATCTTGTGTCACATATGAGTATAAGAATGTGTACTTTGAAACAAATATTCTTAGGGTCAAAGGGGTTTATATTTTAATAACAGTAGAGTTGAATAGTACAATTCTTGAAATGAACTTAATAATAAATCAAGCCACAAAAAACTATGAAAAAATTTATCAATCAAGAATTTTTTTTTAACTTAAATAATTCATTATAAAGCAATTCACTTTTTTGTTTTTAAATGTAATCAGAATTGCAAATTTTCTGTCCTATTGTGATATTCCATAGTAATTGTTTACTAACATTTCAGAAATGAAAAGCTAAATGGTATTAAGAATTCATCAGAAAGCTACTTAAGTTTAATTTTGTCTGAAGACTTTTTAAATTTATTTTCTTTCACATTAGACTGCTTTTGTCAAATTGTTTCTTTTTGAGTAAAATCTTGTCAGGAAAAAAGCAATTGATAAATCAGCAAGTACATAGATTTGAAAGAAAAACTGTATTGAAGTTTAATAATATTGTAAATTACTCAAACTTTTTAATTGTTAAAGAAAGTATATCATTATTTTGTATGAAAGTAACCAAAAGATATTCTAATAATGTTAGGTGCTATACTATGCTAGCAAGCCTAACATTAAAGTGATTGTTATTTTGTTGCACTAATTATAAGCTTGTTGAAAAAAAAGTAGTTTGTATAGTCAGCATGTGCCAAAAAAAAACTTCCAAATATTTTTCTTTGTAGTCTATTTGATAGTTATTAATAATGATTTCATATAAGACTTGTTTTTGTAGTAGTAGTGTTACATTTTGCTGTGAAGCAGCTTTTTGTGTAAGATATAACAATTTTTCTCCACCATATTCTGACATCACTTTCCATGAAATAAATCATTTTTGCAACATAAACATTAGTGAACTTTCTCTTGCTACTTGAAAGATATACTTTCTCTTTTAATTTGTTTTTCATGTGGACATAGGTTTAATAATATCTGCAAGGTGTATGTATGAATTTCAAACAATTTCTGAGTGATTATGATGAAATATTTAAAAGTGTATTGTTGCTTCTTATCTATTTATAATAAAATGATGTTTACAAAGTTTGTACTTTTTTATGAGCTCTTTGTTTTCTTATTTACAGCTTAGTTTACTTAAAAATAGAATGTAAGTTAGTATGAGTTTCACTTTATTGGCATTCTTTCTCAAAATACTTATCTGTTCACATTCCAGATCTCAAATAATGCCTTTTCATAATGTCTAGATCCTTTGATAGACTTGCTATTCTGAAGGTATTTTTCAAGAACTGATTCTGAGAAAGATTGCTGCTTAGTAATATGTAGCCCAGTTCTTGGAAAATATTCCTAGTTCCAAGTTTAGGCACTAAAAAGTAGTAAAAACAATATTTTAACTCTATTCAAATACAGAAAAAAAAAGTTTTGGTGATTCTAATTGGTTATTACTAAAAGACATTATGTGACACCTAGAATATGGAGAGAGGAAGATTTTGTTAAATCTGCATGCACAGGTGTAGGTCAAAGTGTGCATGTCATGACTTTCCCAGAGTTACATTCAAAATTTAATTAAACAACTTTATTATCAATGTATGCTGATAACAGTAACGTAAAAGCATACAAGTTTTGATTTCTTAATTTAAAAAGGAAATATTTAAATAATTTATCTGTATTCATTCTTATTGTCATGTGATGCTTCTCTGCTCTGAATTCTCTATTTTAGATTTTCTTTCATCTCTTACATGGGCTTCAGAATTTCAACCAATTATATACAACAACTATAGATATTTATAGGCCAGAATTTAAAATAAGAGCCTCCCACCTTTCTTATTTTCTGAGATATCAATAAATTCGTCACATCCAACACAGAAGTTCCTCCTAACTCTTCATCCTTCTGAAATTAATTATTTACTCACACTTACTTGTCAATGGTATATGTTTAAAATCAATAGAAAGACCATTTTGTGAACTAGGTGATTATTACATTTTTATGTTCATTTATTTCAATAAAAGGCACCATTTCCCAGGCAAATTTTATAGAGTGAACACTGAAGTTGATGCTTCAGTAAGTAAAGACATTTTTGGAAACTTTTTATGGGTCAGCTAGATAGCCAGATAAGTTAGTTTTGGGACATTCTGTTTTACTGTTTGAATTATTGTTTATGTTTGGAAATGCACATTTGAAAGCTACATGAATTACTTTTTGGACAATCTCCTTAGAGACAAAAATTTAGGGTTAATGAAGACTATCTGATTTCCTATTGTTAATGTATATGTTTTTTAACAAAAGTAATTAAAATGTAAGAATTAAAAACTTATTAGCTTAGATAAAGAAATGTAAATAAAAAAAAGAAATTTTCTATCAAGGAACATAGTTAGACATTGCATGATGTAACCTAAAATTTTGTGCACCTTAAACTTTCCACAATCCTGTTATTATATGCTGGGGTTAGAATGGTTCAAAGTGCAATGAAACAATAAAATTAAATGAAAACAAATGTAAACTGTTACAGGTCTGAGGCTGTTTAGAAGAAATAATTGTAATTTTCTGTTACAATCTACAGTAATTCTAGAAAGAATAAAGGATAAATTAGATTTATTTCGTACTTTTTTGTGTTGTTTGCAAGGTTGGTAAAATATACCAAGCCCATACAGTGTTAGGGTAGAGAAAACAACAGATGTAATATAAAGTTTTACTGGTAAAATAGACCAAGCCCATACAGTGTTAGGGTAGAGAAAACAACAGATGTAATATAAAGTTTTACTGAAAATCTTTTGATATTCATATTGGTCATGCAAATGAAATGTAAAAACTGTAAGATGTAACAAATATTTTAAATCTTATATGAAAATCAGATTCTGACTCTTAAATTTATAGATAAATCTTTCGTAAAAATACTCAGTAAAAAATTGATGTATGAAGCCTGTATTTTATGAATAAATGAATTTTGGTAACTGTAAACATCAAATATAAACACAAGAACAAGGTATCTGGGTAGGAAAACATTTATGTCTATTTAAACATTTAACAGTTTTGATAATAAATTGATAAAAATGCACTGTGAAAAAAAATAAAGATAAATTATTATTTCTTTGTAAATGCTATAAGGTTTTTAATACTTTTAATGGCAAAGTATATGAATCTGGTATTGTTTCAAATAAACGTATTTTATTACTTTTCCATATTTGATGTTAAATAGTATTAAAGAAAATTAATACTGAAATAATTTTGTAAGAGTAAAGTTCTTGTGAAAACACACATACAGTTTTACTTTTATTAGCTGCTTCAAATAAATAAAAAAAAACTAAAAATTGATGTAAAAATATAAATAAAATAACCAACAATT
Organism: Limulus polyphemus; assembly: GCF_000517525.1. Taxonomy (NCBI): domain Eukaryota; kingdom Metazoa; phylum Arthropoda; class Merostomata; order Xiphosura; family Limulidae; genus Limulus; species Limulus polyphemus. Next base: position 33,308 of record NW_013672028.1, on the reverse strand, counting down.
TGTCATTTGTAGGCTTAAAACCTATCTTGTAAATATAATGTTAAAACATAGTGGTATTGAAAATATATTTCTTGAGTTGACATGAAGTTAATGTACTTTAATGTTGATCAATTTATGAAACATTAATGCATGGGTTAGAGAAAGCCCATTTAACTCAAATTGCAATGGAATTAATACTGATATTTAACATAAAATATCATTATTGTAAATAATAACCATCTTATAAAATTACAAAGAAACATACATGTATATAGTTATTAGTTGTATAAACAAAAACTGTACAATTATCATAGTTTTCATTAAAATATCAAACTTGAAGGAACAGATACTTTTGTTTTAGAATCTTCGTTCAAAGATTTAGACTTGGCACGAAAATGACAGAGATCATGTTTGTGGTCTTTATGTTTCATGGGTTTGTACTGCTGGGGTTCACAGAACTCCTGAAAATAAACATACACAATGAAAAGAAGTTTTAATACTACTGTTTTTCAGTACTAAATATGGCCTAAAGCAAAATTATTTTTTCTGTACACAAATAAATGAGTCAGCAAATTCTTAGCTTCAAGATACATGAAATGCTCTTTAGAAATCACTTTTAGATTATTCTTACTGCACTGAAACTTTGTATTTAACATCAAACATATTTTATAGTAAATAAGAATGTATTGTTATTTTAGTTAAACAGTTTAAAATTAATACATGAAATCATTTAGAGAAGTACAAAACTGTGGTTTTTGACTTGCAAAGATATGAATTTCAAGAAATAATAAAAAGTTTTTTGCAAAAATTAAGTATGATGTAGAGATGACAATGCCAAAAAGTATAGAACCAAGGTAGGGATGAATACACAAAAACTGATAAGTATCAACACATAAGTAGTGAAATCTTTCCAAGAAAAAACTTTTATTTAGAACTAATTGTTGAATTCTTGTGTCAGTTGCATGAATTCAGGTTTGAATAAAAGCATTTAAACTGAATAATGCTGTACAATCTTACAGTGGCTAATAATCATAAGTAATAAGGTTGACGCAGTACTTATTGGCTAGTTATGTAGGGATTTTTGTATGGTTTTGTATATTCAGCCTTACCTTTTTCCTGTACTTTTCAGCATTGCCATCCCTACATCATACTTGCTTTTTGCCATTTTTTTATTACTTGTTTCTCCTCTTGTTTTTTTTAAACACTTTCCTTGAAGTAGGTTGATAAGTGAACATTTGTTATATTTTTATAATTTAATGGTAATATATATTGTTAATATCATATCAGCTTTGCCAGTTTCTCTAATTTTGGATCACACTGGGGGCCAGTGAAGCTGAAATGGTTCCTCCAGGATGGTGCAAGTACCCCAGAGTCCTGAACTGATGTTAAGGGGATATTTAGAGAACCCACATCTTCCAACTTCACCCCAACTCACTGCACGTGTATACAATTGACTCCACTACATGCTAGAATCATGTCAATAATAGGGAAGACATCATACAGACCATGATACACACGTATATACACATACACAGCTGCCAGGCTCAGCCTCACTGAAAATGCGAATAAAAGTAGACCAATATATAATGTAATATTTTGATAATTAAGAAATTGGTTTGTTTAAACTCGGACATCAATAACATATACATAGATTTGTCAGTTGCATAAATACTTGATGTCCTTGATACTTTGAATATTATTTCAGATTATTCTTTCTTTCTTTACATATTTTCAGTGAAATTGTTTTGGCACATATGTTTGTGCAATGAAAAGTAACAAACGGTTGTCGTATAAGAACAATTTGTGCTTCCATCTAGTAACCAAAAATGAAACTGTTACTTATGAAACATGGATATAAACTGAATTCACTGCTAACTAGTAGTTTTTCTTTTTATTATTTGCCTATAAAAATACATATGGTAGAAGAACAGAATAATATGTTATACAAGCTGTGAAACTCTCGATAATGACAATTAGGTGCTCAAATAAGGTTATAACTCAACTTTAGCAGTTATTTCTAAGCATCATATAGTAATTGCTTGAATGTGGCAGCCTATTATTTCTTGGCCCATCCCTACTCACTAAGCACAGGATAGTGTCTTGCGACTTGGTAAAAATGGATGTATAGTTTTATTTTCACAGAAATTTTGACTGTCAGATAGAGCAAACTCACCCAAACAGAAGTAAGATATACCAAACAAACCACTTATAAAATTTATTAACAATTTCACATAATACTAATTTGTTCGTGAAAGTGTATTTACTTATCCTAAAAGGCAAACTATTTGTTCAAATATTATTTAAAACTGCCTTTTTAACTTTTAGAACACACATTCTTTACCATAATCCTACATTATTTTCTTAAATATTTACAATGAGATCAAGCACTTTATGAACTTTTAAGAATTTCATTTCGAGAAAAATATTACAAATCTTCATGAGAAAATATGTATTAGTTTTATGAGATATTTCTAAATGCCACTAGGTTACATAAAGAGATATAAAATCATGCAAGGTAACGAGTACAACACATTCATCAAAGAAGATTGTGGAACAATATTACAAAAACTATTTACAATAATGATGCAGATATTCCATGTTTGAGCTATGAAATTTCCAAATCTTACCCAGTGCTTCTCGTAGAAAGCTTTGTAACCTCCATTAAGGATGTACATTTCTGGATGGTATAACTGAGGATAGCACTCTTTATTGGCTTGTCTGTCCATTTCTCTTAGGAATTTGTACCTGAACCAATTAAGAGAATTAATTAAATAAACACTTTTAGAAATATTTTGAAGTTTTTAAAGTTTACAATTTTAAAGAAGTTGCACACAACAATAACATTTGATATTAGGTCAAATGATGGTTGTGAACATATCTGATAAGAATTCACCAAATATTAGCATGATGAACATAAGTTTTATAGGATACAATATATATATGTTTTACTTCATAAAATATAATGCAAGCTATGACCATGACCCATATAGTAAAATATTAAGACCATAATATGTGAGTTAAGACTGAATAAATTCTAACTTCTATCTGGTGTTTTTTTGTAGAAGGTAAAATTTAAAGATAATGAATTAACAATCTGAATGTCTGTGTAAACTTTGTCACCACTTCCATGTGAACGTATCAAGGTAAAGTGTATTCCGAGTGGTTCAAATAATTCTGTATAGATCAACAGTAATACAAAAAGTGTATTTTCATTCTTTAATATTTGACGTCAAAAATTCATATAAGAGAAATGTTTCTGTATGAAACATTTTGACATTGAACTGTGTGTATTTAACCCTTTCTAGACTGGAAGAGTTCTTGCTGGTATCTCCTTATTTTTCCTTCCCTTAACCAAGTTGCAAGAAACTTAGCAAAAACTACTAAATAGTATCTAAAAAATTAATGTAATTTGATTTAGTAGTTTGATATTTTTTTACGGCTGTGAAATTTCCAAAGCTTTGTTGTGTGGCACTCTTTTGAAACAAAAATACTTCCTTTTATTTTTTGAAACATTTTTGATCAGAAAACACAGTTGTATATATCCAGCCAGTTTCAACTTGAATGGTATTCATCAACAACTATTTCTTTTGATACCTTTATTTTGCCAATTGCAGTTGTCTCCATTTCTGGCTACAAATCATGAAAAATAACAAAGACTTATCGATGATCTAGAACCTTATCTTTAAAAATTATGTCACTGATGCCTTTGTCAGGTATCATCATTTTTGGTAACAATATTCTTGGTCAAAATAAATTTATATCTAATATAATTTATTTTCATTAGATAATAAGTTATTTTACTTAACAACAGCTGTCAATACAAAAGGATTTGAGACACTGGAACATTGCCATCACCTACTATACTCTGTAGCTTTCGAACAAATATAATTTAACATGAAATCATTTTAAGAAGTGAAAAAATATGTATAAGAAACAATATACAAATTCCCAGATCTATGTTTTATTCCTAAATTTCTCATTAGATTATTTTATCCCTACAAGAGCTTCAGGTAGCTAATATCTAAAGAAACAAGAATTACTACTCAAAACCACCTTATTTACTCTATGCAAGATAGATTATAATCTGTTCTATCTAATAGTATTTAGTTGTTGACTCAAGCTATTTCAAACTTCTCATTAGATTATTTTATCCCTACAAGAGCTTCAGGTAGCTAATATCTAAAGAAACAAGAATTACTACTCAAAACCACCTTATTTACTCTATGGAAGATAGATTATAATCTGCTCTATCTAATAGTATTTAGTTGTTGACTCAAGCTATTTCAAAGCTGAGCTTCATTAGTAATTGTACAGACCACATGTGCTTGTTTTTTTGTTAAGTACAAAGCTACATGATGGGTTATCTGTGCTGTGCCCACCATGAGTAACGAAACTTCACTGGGGGCACCAAATATACTATAACATCATGAAAGGGTATTAAAACCATTCATAGAAAAAGAATATCATGTGAAAAACATGACATGAATCATTATATTTTCATAGTTTTTTAACAAATATAAATTTATATTTTGGGATGAGCAGAAAAATAAATACAAACTGTTGTTTATAAGCAATACGTGAGAACAATGAAAGTTGGAACATTTTTTATAAGCAATATTTGTCAGAACAATGAAAGTTGGAACATTTTTTATAAGCAATACGTCAGAACAATGAAAGTTGAAACATTTTTTATAAGCAATATGTCAGAACAATGAAAGTTGGAACATTTTTTATAAGCAATACTTATCAGAACGATGAAAGTTGGAACATTTTTTATAAGCAATACGTCAGAACAATGAAAGTTGGAAAATTTTTTAGAAGCAATACGTCAGAACAATGAAAGTTGGAACATTTTTTAAATACTTCTTTGAGAATTTCACTAAATTATTTCTGAGTTAAAAATTGTTGAAAAAGAGTTAGCATTATTATTATTGAAATTTGATAAGCAGGTATACACCTGACACCTGAAAGGTGCCAAACCAGTCTTGATAGGGTTAAAAGATAGATATTTTCTGGATTTGACAAACTTAGTTGATATTAAAGGTTAAGAACTAAGTAATGCAAGTGGTATTATCAGCTAAGTTTATATGTTAGATCTTAGAACACCTTTATTAAGTGGATGTAGTATACTTCAGTGATGGGGTACTTATCAGGAAGGTTGTCTGTCAGAAGAAACTTTATACTCAATCTTAAAACACACATATAATATTAAACCTCCAAACTATAAGTACTATATAATCATAAAATCAGTCTCTTTCTGGAGGAGAATTAAGAGCTTATGTTAAATGATACTGATATTTTTGTACATATAGTAGACTATGAACTATTAAAGGATTCACACTTACAAGGCAGGTCCTCTTTCGGAAGAAAATTCACAATGAAAGACAATTATGTGTCTGCAGTTCTTTTTTGATGGCTTTTTTATATTAGAAAAAAACTCCTGAACAATTCCAGGTTTAGTGTATATATTCTTTGCACCCTAAGAAAAGGAAAGTTTGGTTTTATCAACAAATTTCTTTAAACAATTATTAGCTAACAGATCTACTTATGATAAAGGCAAACGACTATTAACTAACAATCTGACTTTTGTTAGTAGTAGTTAAAACAGTCATTAGTTGATAGCTCTGCATAAAATGAAACTGAATTAGCACTAAATTGAAATGTTCTGAATTGCTCTGTGCCACTTAGAACACACTAGTTGACAGGGTTGTCTAAATAATAACTGTATAAGGATAAGCTAATTAAAACTTAATATAGTGAATACACCATATCAGTATAACTAATACATTCTAATACTGTAACTGAAATTAGTTATTGGAGCAAATTTAACATTGGTGATTGCCATTAGTTGAACTCCAGTTGAGTTAACTTATCACTACAGTTAATGTAAGCAGTATTACCTTTTATGGTATAACATTATGTCATTAGTTTACTTATATAAGCATTTATAAATACTTTGTTATACTCATCATTTTTGTTATTTCTATGTTCAAGTCTTATTAGAATTATTGTATTTCTCATATATTATTATCACTGATACATTTCAGTTAGTTCTTAGGGTTTAAATGTTTTATTACTTCCAGCTGTCAACTCTGTAAAGGGTTAGTTAAAGTTGGATTAGTTGCGTTAGACACATGTTATTGTATGTTTAGTAAATTATTTTTCTTTTTATTACATACATTTCATTATTTAAATGAATATTTTTATTATTTATTGAACAATTTTGTCATTTATTTATTACTTTTCATCTTCATTAGTTTTCACAATACCATCTGTACAGTCCTGCTACCTGGATCTATATTTAAACAGAAACATATTGTTACGTCTCTATCTCTGGTCGTTAGTTAATTTCCCGTATAATTTCTTTCCGATGAAACTTTAGTGACACAAGTCCTTTCTTAAATAAAACTAGTTTATTCTTTCTCAATACAACTTTGAAATTCACTTAATTTCCACGGTCACGGTATATCTTAAACAAACGCTATAATTCACAACGAACGACACACGCGCTCAACCCAACTGTCCGTCTCTATCTCTGTCTGCAATTCAACTGCACTGTTGCCGTCACATCTTGGCGGTCTTATATACAAGAATACCACATATCTAGTAAACACTCGAGGCTTCACGAAGGGACATGGATTTTCTAGAAGCTCATGAAGTGTTACTATCGTCACGTGACTTCCGCTGTCATAACAATATCATAGTAATTCATCTCAGATGTTCAGCTATTCCAAAGTGTTACTGTTGAGGCCATTTAATGGGCTTTTATTGATTACTAGACACTGTTCGGGTAGATTATATAAAATTTTATTTACCCAGGGAAATAGTGATAGTACATAAGGTAAACAACTGTTTTTTTGTGTTTTGTAAAATATTTATATTCTATTATTTAATGTTACTTTCATTAACAATACTGGTTAAAATGTTTTATATTTATATTTTTTATGATATCTATTTTATAATGAGGATTACTTTGAATTGTTAGCTTAGCAAATGGATTTAGGATCAACCTAAATTTCCTAACCTGGCTGAACCTCGTAAGATATTATGGAGATCATAGTAAAAAAAATAACACTAATATCAAGAGTATCCAACTAATGAATCAATGTATTATAAATTGTAAATCTTGTTTTATGACGTTCTATAAACCTAGCTAGAATGGTATATTAAAATAGCTGTATTGATTACTGAGCTAGTTTTTATTTCTGATATATATATATATAGGTATCTTTCTTTGGTCAGAAGTTATTGATAAACTTTAGTTAGTACATTTTTGTGATATGAAGTCAAACAAGTTTAACCTGATTACCTGTTAAAACAAAGATAATATTTAATCCTAGAATCAGAATTTAATCATACAAAAAGTTGTGGTTGTTTTGATCATTACAATATCGAGCAAATGATAAAAAACATTAAAATTGCTTTTCAGTGATAATTTAATATTAGAGCTTTTGAACAATAAAAGTTTTCTACTCATCAGTTCACCTCTATTAATTTCAGAATGATTTCTTCTCCCCCCCCCCAAATTTGTGTCAAGATTTTTGTGAAAATCTACTGCTTTTTGCAAATTAAATTTCATACAGAAGGTTTATTTTTAGTGCTGAACTAGTCAATATATACTGTGAGAACCTCAGAAAGTCATGTTTACCTAGTTTCAGGTTCAAGTGCAAGGTTAGAAGGTGTTATATTTCCTTGAAATGCAAACGTTATGGATGCTGTTACAATGGGGTTTCTGTTGAAGTTTAAGCAATCAGAAAGAAAGGTCATCCAAAAACATTAGAAACACAAGGAAAAGAAAACTGTGAAGCAGAAGGAATAGTTAGATTTAGATACTTTATTCTTCTCACTGTAACCACCTTCACAGTCTCAGATTGACAGACTTGGATAAGATTGATCAAATCTCAACCAACGAAAGTCATAAGAAATAGTTGAAGAACCTTTATTGTTGTTTCTACTAAATCTACAGAGTCCTAGATGTCTGAATATGTTTAAAATCATTCTTACAGTGCAAATCAAGGTGAAAATGTAATGGCCCCGAGCAAAAGTAGCTTATGTCAGGTTTTTATTGTATGGATGGGCCGGATTCTTTACAATAGACGTCTGTGATTTGTTGACGATAAATTTCAACAATAAACAAATAGCACACAGTCCACTTGTTTTTAAATAATATATCAAACAAGTCAAACATATATACAAATGCAAATATATATTAATGCAGCTGAAATATATGTCCCAGCTGCAGTGAAAAGGTTAAATAATTGTCTCCTTTCATCAAAGTCCACACAGGGTGGTTAAATTATTTTAGAACACAACTGACAAGACAAATTATTCTCCTCTGCTCTGTTGTTACAATACAATTAGTGATAATTTCACTTATATTACACTGTTGGTTACACAGTTGTATCCAGAGCTTTAAATAATTGTCTCTTTTTATCAAAAGTCCACACAGGTTTGTTCAATTACTTTAGAACACAATTGGCAAGACAAATTATTCTTCTCTACTCTGTTGTTACAATACAATTAGTGATAATTTCACTTATATTACACTGTTGGTTACACAGTTGTATC
>NW_013672028.1:18396-23851 GCF_000517525.1 Limulus polyphemus | reverse complement strand
TGTCTTACTTTCTGGCCTCTGTGTTGTACCCTTTCTTCATGATGTGGTTTTTGGCAGTGTTTGTTATACATTTTAAACTTGAGCTGATACAGTAGTCATCTCTTTTCACTTTGGTTTCTTGTTTTATTTTTAGATCAGAAGCCCACCAAGTTTTTCTTCCTCTACAACCTCATGGGATTGGCCTGTCTCCTGTTCATAATCATCTTGTTACTATCTAATGTCTCTTTTTCTGAGGGCTGGCCATCACAGGTCTTGGAGGTGATTTTTTTCTGGAGCTGCTCCAGTACAGTGGGAGATCAATTCTCCTCCCATTTTGTATATTATACCTGTAGGCTCCCTTTGCCTCAGACTACTAGGCTGAACAGGTACTTCCTCAATGGTTTTCCTTCTCCTTCCACTCTCTAACTCATCCAGTTAAGGACACCATGCAACAATTCATTTACCCAACACAGTTAGGAGATTGGTGATTTGTCATAGATCTGTCCCATTTGAACAAACTTTGGTCATTTCTCCATTCAAGATGGAGGATCTTGTTTCACTCTGAAGTGGATATTCTCTAATTGGGAGATGGATATGGCCTGTTGTGTAGCTTTGTGCTTGACAACAATCAACACTGTCAACTAATTTCTCTCTGTTCAGGTGGGGGTGCAGTTCTGGACACCTGTTCCACTTCCACAGTCTAGTCTCTAGAGAAGCAATCTATAGATGAATAACATCCTCTGTTCACTGAACTTGCCAACATCTTCTAACCCATTGTCTGGTCTTCTTGTCATGATCCATTCAGACAATTCTACTTTATTTTTCTTCCATCAACTGACAGAGGCACTTGCTTCTGGGACCTCTGTTTCCTTGCTCTAGACTTTTTATTTGAGGCCCATGACTATCACATTCAGTTTTCAGCCTATCTTGCCCAGACCAGATCACCCACTGGGTATTTTCTGAATCCTCTGGTGTTTTCAGTGGATTCACTTCCACTAAGACTCCCATCAACACCTATCTTCCACATTTTTTAATCACCACTTTCAAACTGTACAGATCTGGCAGTAGATGATATGAGTCTGGATTGGTCCAATCGTTTTCTATATGCCTATTCTCCTCTGATTTCTTCCCATTTATACTCTTGCTGGTTATAGAATGGTTTTATACACAACCTTCCACTTCTTCTTTAGTCATTCTCTATTTCTTTCTTGGGTTCTTATAGATCTTTTCTGATCTCATCCAGTTCCTATTCTGATCAAGAACCTCTGGTTAGTTCTCTGTGCTCTTATATGTCTTCCAGTCAAATTGTTGGTCACATATTCTTTGTAACATCTTTCTCTTCAGATATATTCCATGAACTTTCAATGCTAAAATCCAGAGTTTGATTTCCCCATGGTGGACATAGCAGATAGTCTAATGTGGTTTGTTCTAGGAAAACAAATTCTTCAGATATATTTTCTTCTTAACCTCTAAATATCAACCTTCTCACTGGCTTGAGACTGGGGTAGCAAGGGTTATTCTGTTACTTCACCCTTGGTGCTGTCAATTTTTTACCATAAAGTATGGCCTGGAAGGTAAAATAAATATATCTGCTGCAGCAGTCTTGCAATATGAACAGTTATCCCTCACTAGATGCAGATTTTGGGAAAGAGATGTATTCCTTCTGAAGGAACACTGGCCAAGTGGTGGATTCTATTGTCTCCATAAATTCAAATAAGGTTGTTGTCAAACTAAAAAAAAAGATAAGAAGAGAAAATTAACATGTTGCCTTCTGTGAAAAGTTGAGAATGGCAACTGGAGGGAGAAGAAACTCAATGTGTGTGTGTCATAAATGTGTCAGGGATCACCCACATTACCACCTCCATGGTCACATTCAGGGGACATCATTGGTGAGAAGCAAGAAAAGCTGTGAAATGATGAATGTGATAGAACATGAAAAAAGTCAAAAAGTGTCTTCTCCCACAAAACATTAATAAGCCAAATGTGTTGTTACACTTAAAGAGTCAAAGTGAAGGAGAAATCAGGAAAAGAGGAACTCTATGGTAAGAAAATACAATGTCAGTTGCCACTGCCACATACTGGAGCAGTACAAGCTTGATACCACTAACTGTCCAAACATGACAAAGGAGACAATCAGGGTTGAAATGGTTGTAAAAAGAAGAAATGAAAGATACGGTGATTGGAGAAAATAATCGATCACTCTACCCCCAGGGCAGCCCAAGTGTTGAGGAGGAAGAAATGTTCTAGGAATAAAATTAGCCTCCCACTGTGATAAAGAGTTTTGGGAGGCCTCTAAGACAAAAATGTCAGAGCAACAGTTGTCAAAGGGAATAAGCAGGTGTGCAGGAAGGAATCATCTTCAACCTGCATCCCAAGGAGAACGCAAGCCCCCATTCAGCTGGCATACCTACCAGAAATGGTCTGGTTCTTAGTGTAGGGGATGGCCTCCACTACACTTTCAGGTAACCACCTCAAAACCACAGCTTTACACTGACTTGAAGGGTTCTCTGATGGTGTACATTGATTATCGTGTGAAACTATGAATACATTCATAATATATTCAATTGATTTATACCATTTTTGTGTACAAGTATAGATACTGTAGAGATGCTTAATAGATTTAATAGAGCTTTAAATTTTTTACCAAATACACTATAATTAATCTAACATGTACCACAAAAGCCAGTTTGGCATCTTGATGTGAATCCAAGAAAATGAGCCATTCCACAAAGGTTTGGGTTGTTTTGATTATACAAAAAGAAGATGTTTGGCACTATATTTGAGGTCTAGGTCACTGGACGAGACCCATGACCTCTCTCAGTACCATCAGAGCCAACATGGAGAAGTTAACTTGTAAATGTAAAGTAAAATGATGTAGCAATGAAACATACTTGAAACGTTCTAGATGTGGTTGTGAATGTGACGATTTAAGTGTAGTAATTAAGCTAAACTGTGGGTTCAGATTGGATGAGGGAAGAACTTATTCAAAGATATCCCAATCAATTTGACATACCAGCTGAACTGGAGATTTGTCAATTGATTATTGCATTGACAGTGGAACATAAATAAATGGGCACAATAATATAATTATCTTCATCATTAGTTTCAATGTTTTGTAAAACTAATAGTAAAGTCCAAAGATGCAATGTTGAACTTGAAGCAGGTGCACAATGCATTACAAGATGACTTTCCTAGTGATTCTCAAATGTCGATTTTACAATGACGAGCAATTATAAATAGAATAGTATAATGCCCAGTATGGTACCACCATAGTATAATCCATATAGATTTCATTATGTCATAGTTTCATTAATATTTAGTTTTTTCTCTGACATTTGAGAAAGTACATAAGATACTAATAGCTTATGTACTTTTAGCTATTAGTATCTCAACAGGAGAAAGCTTTTACAACTTGAAACACAAGAAACTTTTGGATAAATTATATTGTACATATTCCTGATCAGTCCAAGTTTCTTAAGTTTGGTATTATCAAACTGTACATTAATTCATTAACTATATCAATAAACTTTGATTACATCACAATTTCATACGCTGCTAGTGTGTGAAACTTGAAGTGTAATTAGTACACTAATAATTGATCAGTCAGGCTTAGCATTCGAAATTTCTATAAATATACCGTAGAATGTTTCACTTATGTGTTACTGATATCATTGGAAAGGTTATTTCTTCTATTTTACTTTAGTATCAAGAACTTTTTTCACACAGTACATCACATTTACTTCTGTGGTGGGTAGAACTAGATGTTTAATGTAAACATACAGTAAAACATTGCTTAAACACCAGATTGGTAAACTAATGGCAAATGATATTAACAATAATGAGAAACACTTTTAGAGATTTTGTATTTTAATAATTCAACTCACATTTTCAGTAGAATCAAATACATCATACAAGCCATTATAACAATGTTTTTCTTCAAAGGTAGAAAAGTTAGGTGGGCACAGCATGTTTGAGGAAGAAACTCTGATAATGGACTGATCCTGAAACATATAAGAAGCAAAAACTTTAATTTGTATAAATTTATATTTCATATTAGAATTTATGCACCTTTTATTTTTATATGTCAAAATTTTCTTCTACAAAAAATTAACTTCAGATAGATACTTCTCCACAGAGGAAACAGTTATTACCTCATACCACTGCCAAGATTTTTGCACTTGTCACAACTCTTGATGAAACTCTCGATCCTATACATATTATTGTGGTTTGCTCCAGTTTATGATATAATCATCAATAGAGTACATATAGCCCTCCACCAGTGGAAGCTCAACAAATCGTCCATGTGTATTAGCATTTCAACAAAGGCTCATTCTTGATGAAGCAAAAGAAAAATCATCAGAAATAGAGAGAAAGAGTGGGAGGTTCTGTGAAGAGGTGCATAGCTATCTGAAATATATTTTCATGTAATGAAAATGTTAATTTCAGAAATGTTATCCACTTCACTGCATAACAAACAGCTAGAATCCCATACAGAAAAGATGATGCACATAAAGAAGTATAAAAGATGAGCTTCTTCCTGAAATCCAACAAGAGAAAGGGAAAAACCAACGGAGCATGTCACTCACTATGGGAGGGGGGGTATTGTAGAGCGGCATCGTTTGGTGAGTGACTGCATCCTTCCCATAAAGGGAATACTCTTTATCCAATAAAGGTGATAGGGCAAAAGACACAGTACAAAACCTACTGTGTGTGTGTACAGTACTATAGAAATACTCAAGTGAAATACTTAACAAGTGATTGTTGTATTATTGCATTATGTTACTAGAACCTTCTAGATTTTTCTCAAGTATTATTATATCATATTATCTCTTAGTGTGTGGAAAGTACTAGGCCTCAATTGGGCTATCCAAAATATAGTTCAAGTAAGACAATAGATAGACAGTTATTTAGCTAGATAGATAGATAGCTTGAGCTAGATTGTTTGTTTGTGAATTTAGCCATAAAGAGCATATAGTGGCACTTTTAAAGTGAAATTATCACAGATTGTATTCTAAGAACAGAGTAGAGAAGAAGAATTTGTCTTGTCAACTGTGCTCTGAAGTAATTGAACAAACCTGTGTGGACTTTTGTACCCTGATTGTTCTGCATCTGGCTGCTTCTCACAACAGTAGTATGAATTTATGACAGTTGAACTACACAATGTCTGATTTGCAATGTTATGCAAACAAACCTGTGATAAACCATCTCTTCTAACGATAACCAAATTTAACTCTCGTGCTCTACTTAAATTAAAACAGTCGTGTATATCTAACATTGTTACTCTTGGAGGAAGCAAACAGATGCAAAAGAATCAGTGTACACCATGAAAGAAATGTTACTGTTGGAGGAAGTAATCAGATGTAGAACAGTTAGAGTACACCATGAGGGAACATGTTATTGTTGGAAGAAGTAATCAGATGTAGAACAGTTAGAGTACACCATGAGGGAACATGTTATTGTTGGAAGAAGTAATCAG